>NW_010247217.1:0-42847 GCF_000690775.1 Eurypyga helias | reverse complement strand
GCCAATGAAAAATGAAAAAGTGAATGAACATTAAAATAAAATTTCATGTCAAAATAGGCCTATAAACTGAGTTATTTTAAAAAAAAATGTGTCAGAAGCTACCTCGGTTAAATAAATTAATAATAAACTTCCGCTGCTGGATAAAAAAAACATATAAACTTATAAACAAGTATAACATAACCAGTGCTGTGATATACTTAGAGAATTAGCAAAATTTAGTCTCGTGTATTTAATATGCAGTGGAAAACTACTGTGCCACTGGTCACTTTTCAGCTGGAGGCATTGGTTTCTTCTGTTTTATTCTTAATTTTTTCTATAAATATTAGCAACATTACATGGATAAAGTGCAATTTTTGACTCTGGCATGCTGCTCCGTTATAACTGTTATAATGTAGAATTATTTCAAGTTGCTATTAAAATAAGGTATGTCCTTCATATTTTCATACATCTTTCTGCACAGTGAAAAAAATCAATGTAGTGAAACTGCTAACAAGCTGAGCCTTTGAAACCATGGGCAGGTGATGAAAGCCACCTCATGTCTAAAGTATCCCCAGGTCACAGCTGTCACACTCACTGCAATTCATTGCTGTCACAATCTGCTGTCCCTGCTTGTTGCTGCTCTCCTCTTATTCATCCAACTCATATATCTAAACATTCCATTACAAAAAGACATCTAATGTTCATCTCATGTTTGAAAGGGCATAACATTCTTCTGAAATATAATTCTGAAGATTTTAGAGCTTAGAGATCACTGCCAAATTTAAGGTGTTGCTTTGTAAGGCTTCCCTTGTAATTTTGTCTTTGTCTCATCTCCTGAACACAGAAGGTAAACTGTTTGGTTAGTACATGATCTCAGGTTTATTCCAACTTCTTATCAAGAAGAAATTAAATACTGCCCACTAATAGAAAGGCGTCAGAAGCTTTGTAAGTTTAAAAACAGCACTAACTGTGAACTCAGTGAATTGGAAGGAAAGGTCAGCAAGTCATCTGCTGTGGCACTGTTTACAAAGTTAATTCTTCTATCCAATGAAGCAGGTTGTTTATAATCTGAAGACTCAGATTTTCTAAGACTTGATTTTGTTCTTTGTTACTTAATTAGATAAGTTTACTATTGATTTACTTTTCAGAGTAGAAATTTCTCATAGGTCTCTTAACTTTCAAGCAGAGTTTAAACTTGTCAACATCTTGCAATCTAATTTCAAATCTACAGCGTCTTTTCAGGTTGCAACCACGAACTTGGAAGACTCACAAATTTTTCAAATCAGCTTGTGGATACATTGTCACTGAGGAAAAATATTAAAGTAAAATTAGGGTTAAAAGAATGAACTAGAAGATAAACAAAATCCAAAAGTCTAAAAATGTAGCAGTGAAAGAAAAATGCAGCAGTAAAAGAAAAAAGATGTGATTCTAATAACAAATAGTTCTGTGAAAGAGAGCAACTGTACTATTTATCCATTCCTATAAAAATAAAGAAAAAGGAGATTTGACCTTCTCACTTCCATCTATTTTCTAAGATACTTATTTTGACTGTAGTAAAAGTTATTAGTCATAATCTTACATTGTCAATGCAGGGTTCAAAAAGTATGCTGATTAGAGTTTCCTGCTCAACTACACAGTCCATACAATCAATGGACACTAAAATCACAGCCTCTGACTATGCCTAGTGAGGAACAGGTAAATTGCCAGTGACATTATGCCCATGCTCATGGGAAGAAAATCCCCCTAACAAAGACCTCACACTTTTATGTTGCTGGGGTTTATGTTTCAATCCTGTTCAGTATTAAAAAATAGGAACATAATGACTTGGCCAGGCTATCTCTATCCACATGACCGTATTCATCTGCCATGGACATGAACAGAGGACATAAATCTAAATACAAATTGTACCACAGAGGGGCTCAAGGAAAGAGTAGGAAAGTTTTAGGTACCGCCATAATACCAGTGGTCACTGTTCCAATTAAGAAAATAAATTTAGAACGAAATAGAGCACCACCTATCTTCCAGAGAACTTCAGCATCATGTAACTCTTACTAAACACTGCTCAAGTGAAAAGAGAAAAAAACAAAAAAAATCACGTTGTAATCAAACAGTTAGTTAGCAGAAGAGAGTTTATATTCCCAAGATACGGGCAGGACAGACATTAGAGGTGGAATCTAGCCTTGCTGACATCGCACCTAAACAAACAATTCTTCTCAAACCAATGTCTTAACTCCCCATGTCATCAAAGGTGAGAAAGGGATGCCACTGAAGGCCTCCAAAGGATACCCTACATTTGAGAGTGCAGGTACGGAAATTAGATCACCAGACCATATTTTTCTAGTTCAGCAGCAACACAGGCTTGCTGACTTTTAACTGGTTGGGTTTTTTATGATTCTGGACTTGTTAGGTTGGAGAGGACAGGAGCACAAGCATGTTGAATGTCTCAAAGTCAGATTTCTTCAGTCTGCTTAAATCATCATGAACTTCAAAACTTTTGCAACCCTTGATTTGCAGGTCCAAGAGATTTTAAGTTTACCCATTTGTTGTCAAAGGAAATGCATTAATAGATGTATTTCAACGTACCTCTAAAATATCAAAGAGCCTTGCCTTCACATTTCTATTCCAAGCATACGTTACGTAAAAGCACAAAAGTTTGTGTAGTTTCTGTATCTCATTTATTAGAACTAAAGAAGGCTAACAGGTAAAATGTAGATATCTGAATAAATGTCAAATCAGCTCATAAATATCTAGTAAATATCTATTCACTCTCTCTAAAGGAGAAATGCCTTCATAATGAAAACATAATTTTCAGTTAGAAGGACAGAAGACTCCATGTCCCTGTGAAATACTTCTATAACCAGGTTAATTTAGTTACAGGCAGCAAACAAAACCCAAAATGGGTAGATTAATTTAGGTATCAGATATTTTTGAGATATCCCCACAATACTACTAGTTCTGGACTACAGACTATTGCATCTGTTCTGCGTAACCTCATTCCATTCTGTTCTGGGATTTCTCAATTCAGGTTCTGCAGAGGCAAAGTATCAAGTCTTTCAGCCTTCTTCAGATAATTTTCACCATTTCAGTTCAAATACTTAGATTTAAAAGTTAGAAGCACAGTCCCTTCTAATTGAAGAAAGGAGTAATTTCTTCCTTGATATCTTGAGGAATGTTGCCATTAGAATACAGACCATGAAATGTGCGAAATCAGAAAGCTGTGTATTCTGTATCAAAATGTTTCAATTTAAGCACTGTTTTAATGCTTGAACTGGAGAGGGGGAGGAACTGAGAAGATAACACTGGCCACCAGCAGCCTACTGTGTTCCCAGCGTTAAACAGTTGGGTTTCTCGTATATATTGACTTATGACTTGCCTCATAGCATCTGACATCTACCCACCTTTATTACTGTTTATTGCAGTGGTACAATTTTGTTGTTGTTGTTATATAGTTACCTTAATAACAGATGTCTCAACTCTGGAGGGAGGGCTCTGCACTTGTGCTGCTGCCGCCATGTTTGCGATGGTACTAAGGTGATTCATCTGGCTCATCGCCATTGTGACAGATGCTGGAGGTAGGCTCACAGGAATTAACGGGTGGGGCATCATCATAAAAGGAAGTTCCAAACCTGGTGGAGGAAAATAAAAAGGAAATTAGTATTTTTAAGACATTAATTGTCTTTTTTTTTTTTTTTCTTCTCCTGATGGACAATATACAAGTGATGGGTGACAAGATGGTTCACACTGCAGGACAAAGCAGCTATAGGTCAGTTCTCTTCTGGGATATGCATGGGTAAATCACTAGCAGCCATGGAGAGTTTATAGCTACAAGGAGAGGATATTAGACCTCTTAAGTTTGTTCATGTCACTGTAATGTATGGTATCACTGCTAAGCAATGGCTGTTTATTATCTTTCCTAATACGTGATGTAAGGTGTCTTAGCAAGGCATTATTATGCCTCTGATGCACAGGTTAGCAGTTATTTTAAGTACCAATTTTAATGCATACGTATTTGTTCTTTATTGTCTCCGCTTCCCCTGCTTAATACTTTAAAGGAAGTATTCCAATATTGCCCACATCTTTGATTTTTCATAGCCTATTTATATAGACACAAAATAAAGACAGGAATTGGAAAACTGCTGATGTCAGTGCTGAAAGATGTCAACCCGTACCATTTGGCAGAAGGTGGTTCTGTTGAAGAGGGTTGAGAGGATGGCTAACTGGAACATTATGCTGTCCAGGCAAGTTGGGGTGGTTAACAGAGGCCTGTGATCCTTGGGTGGGGGGAGACTGAAGTTTTTCTTTATCCCAAGAACCATCACTGCTGCCTGTGGGGAATGAATATATATTATTTGGATGAAGGAAAACTCCAAATTTTCAATGTTTGAATTTGCAAGCAAGGCCAGCAATCTAACCTGTTTTACAAGTGGCTTTTTTTTTTTTTTAATATGTGGGTTGGAGGAAGGACTTTTGGGGTTATTTTTCCACAAAAGATATGTAAGGGTAACTTTTTAAAGTTATTTGTTAGAACACAAACCTAAAAGTATTATAGTTGTGCTCACTCACATGAAGTTTGTGTTTGATGTATATTTTACATATACTTTTGCCAATCTTAGCAAGTAAAAATATATATATGGCATTTGTTTTATATGTGAGAGAATATTTTTGCCTGCAAAATATCTTAAAAAATAACATTGCCAACTGTGTCAATTAAATTTAAACTATATTCATATTTCATCTTGTATTTCTGAATAAATAAACATTATAGGAATTAACTAAAAATTTAATTTATTGAAGACACCAACATGCATGTATATGTGCTTGGCTGATGATTTTATTTTGTATATTCAATTTTCATTTCATGTTATTAATTAAGATGTTAGGGATTATCAATCAATTCCTGCAGTCTTCTGATAGTGGAATAGACAAACAGCAAGGAAGAATGTGGGCAAATAAGTGTTGAGATGAGCAATAATTCATATAATGGAGAAATACCCTTTTCCATTATTGCAGAACCTCATAAAAACCTTTATCCTCATAAAAAGTACCCACAGAATCAAACAGAAAGATACATTTAAAGGAGAATACCATAAATTCATATAATATTATTAATTAGTGTATTTGTATATAATAAAAAGTTTAAAATCTTCCAATTTGACCATTTATATTATTCATGGTGGATATTTTTGTATAAGGCTGAGATTGAGTATATGTATGTTTACGCATACTAAGTAATCTATACACTCATTGTATGAGTTTATTTACCACATACAATCAATAAACAATGTTTGAATATATTAATAAATATGTATATATGCATGCATTCTCAGCAGTATTAATATACACATCAGCAACATATGATTGCTTCTTTTTTCATGTAGAGCACAATCTCATCCCCTTGACTTTGAAAGTTTCTACTATTTTCATGGTAATTTCTCTTGATAAGGACTTTAGGATAACATCAGTCAAGACCTATTTAATATATACTCAATTTCTATTTAGCATTAGGGATTACAGTGAAGTGTATATTTCTGAATGTTTTTCTATATTATTCTTATTACTCAATAAACTACGGGACTGAAAACCAACCACCTCCTCCTTACTTCCAATAGAAAGGGGATTACCACGCTAGTCTTGACATTTTTTAACACAGTTTTCCTGGGACGACAACAGCACAGAAGTTGGTAGAACTCCAATTTAATTTCTCTAAATCTGTTAAAAACCTGATTGTAAAAGCTGTACAACACAGTTTATAATGAAAAATACTCCATTATTGCCATGATTTTTTTCCCTAGTTACTTCATGAAGACAGTTAAGGCTCAATATAAATTCTAACTCATTAGCTCAATACTGTCTCAATCCCAGTGTAAATTGTTCAGAAGTAGGTAATGAAAATTCAGTCCAAACTCTCCTGCAATCAAACAAAGCAATTTTATGAAACAATTAAAAGAATCAATTATATGAGATACTTCTATGATTTTACAAGAAATTGTTGCAACCTTTATGCAGTGTGCATAGTTGAGCGGGTTAATACATCATTGGAATCTCATCATCTCTGATAAGTGAACATGTATTTTGAGAACGCACAGACTCTCAAAAAACCATGAACCTACTTTCAAACACATATATATCTGAAGGAGCTAAATCTTAGCTGGAAAGATACTTTCTCTTCCTTCTAATTTTCTTTTTTCTAATTTTCTGATTCTTTGCCACTGTGACATATGCATTTCACTCATTCTGAATATCCATTCATTAAAAAATATGGCCCTGGAAATGAGGGTAGTTCCAAATGGTCATTCATCCCATCTTTAGGGTATGTGTCCATAAAATAGCAGAGCTGTTTTTATAGTACTCAGGGTTTCATTAAAAAAACAAGCACAGAAAATCTGCCTACACAATGCCAAGTCCTGAACAAGAAAAAGCCCAATCTTAATTTCTGCGTCTGGTAAGAAAAGATGAAGAGACAACTTTGTTCTGGCAGATCTTGCCACGGAGCACACACACTGTTTATCCACCCTGCTCTAGTTTCATGCTGTACGCGGTACTGCTTGGCCGGCTGTGACCAACGTGAAGGCAGCAAGGGCCCCCTACGCTGGCTAGCTTAGCTCAAGTGTGATTGCACTGTGATGTGAGCACTGCCTGCTGATCAGGTAATGTCCAAATGGAATGACGAGGGCAAGGCCGCAAGAAACAATTTGAATCAATGGCCTCTGGGCATGCCTTTATCCACAGTAACTGCAGAAGAAGATTTTAACAATGGCTTAGACTTAGATGGCTTAAGTAAGATGAATTTGGGCCAGAATGTCTTGGGTTCGTAGCTACTAACTCTCCCTTCTTTACCATCCACTGAAAATTCTTTTTTTGAGATTTATTTTTTGTTCTGTATACATTTGTAAAATGTGTTTCAAACCTAGCGCAACATTCTCAGATTTACATGTAAAGTTATAGTATTCTTAACAAGATCACCATTTTACATATAGTTTAAGCTTATTATTTTGTACTTTCCTATCAAAACATGATGATATCCATATGTCATATATAAATACATATAACACATAAATATATACTAGCAATTTTGTAATATCTGTAAATATTATAAGGAAGATCTTTGCATTTTATAGAGCTGGTGAATTCCCAGTAATAAGATACTTTCCCTATTTATTAGAAAGATCTTCTATAGTACAGTTAATATAATGTTACACACTGATGTTCGATATGGAGATGGAGTCAATTCTGCTGTGACCCTTCCTAACCTGGTAACAGAATTCTGCACGGCCAGTCACAGATTGCCAATTATGGCACTGCTTATGTGGCTCAGAAATTAGAGCTTTTCTACATCAGTACTTCTTTCTGCCTCAAAATTACAGTGTCTATTGTTTTAGAGTGATATCAAACCCAATAATAAATTGGAAGAGAGAAGACAAGCTTCAGAAAGCAAAGTAGTGAAGCCAGTGTTTAGTCAGTGACAGATTCTTTAATACTTGTAGTCTGGCATCATCTGTCAAGATTTGTTTACAAGGAAAATGATTCATAGACAGAATCCAATCCATAACATTAGAAACCACTTTCAAAATAGAGGCTGTTGCACTTCTGAACACTTTAAGTGGACAGACATAGTTACAAATAGTCTTGGCCATTTGCTGTGTTTTTCTTATGTTAGTTAAGCCGAACAATTTTCCTCTTAGAGGAAACAGTTATTTTCATTAACGTCAAAGCAAAATAAGTGTTATTCCTTAGACGCTACTCACCGTCTGCACAACTAAGTGCAAGCTACCAGTTCTGTCACTTTTTACATCTGATTTTGATTTAATGCGTACAGTGGTTTCAAAGAGCATTAAAAATCTGTTGCCTTCTTCCTCTTCACTTGTTGCTCTACTGGAGGCTTATGTTTTTCCAGTTTCCATCAGTGGTTGTCAAGTCTTTGTAATAGGATTAAAAGCTTGGACACCTCATATCCCTGGGTGCTGCAGTTCACCCTCATAAAAGCTGTTTGCTTTAAATTGAGAGAAAATCAGTTTTTAGTGGCATAATTAATTAAATTATGCAAAGTGTTCCAGATTCAGCAGAACACTTTCCGAAGCAGCAATTGGAAGCTCTACATTGCATTCAAACTGCCTTTCAATTGACGCTGCACTAGGCTGACCATAGAGTAGCATTTTCAAGGCTTTCAAGCACAAGGGATCCAATTTTCAAATGCAGATGCTTAATAAGGAGTGCTCAAACCCCATGCATGTGCACTTGAATAGGTAATTTGGTAGCCAACTATGTATTTCATGTGCTATAGTGTTGATACAAGCACTCAAAAACTTGAAATTGAAGTTCCAAATATAACTACATGTGCTTAAAAACTGGACTCGGATTGTCTCACATTTACTCATCACGGACAACCTGATGGAGCAAAAATGACAATACATTTTCATAATTTAAAAGGCGGACAACAGAATTCAGTGTTTTCCTCATCACCAACATTTCAGCACATATTTCCCATTATGTGAGTTACCTTCTCCCATAATCAGTGGTTACACAACAAACCATTATTTGTACACTGAAGTGGGTCTGTAAAAGCCTGATGCCTGAATTATTTGTATTCATTAGTGGCACAATTAGGTAGCTAAGGATGGTAATAATAAATGAAAACAATTCTGGACCGGAAAGTAATGCAGCCAAGAAAAATAAAATGAATCAGAAACTAGACTGTACAATGTCAGCCTCACACACACTCTGATCTAAATGTACCAGATTCATTTTTACAACGACATCTCGTATTTGTTTCCCCCTTTCCCTTTCTCATTCTGTCCCCATTAGGATTCAGCTTGACTAAATTTAGGTTCCTACAATGTGAGTTGAGCTGTTTAGTTCCTGTGATATTTAACAGGGACCTAGCCAACAGGCTCTGGAGAATGCTGGAGCTCCCTCAGTGAGGGACAGATCTAACTTTGGTCAGCTGATTCTCCATCTCCTCGCTCCACGGACTATACTAACCCTTCTCCCAAACACACACCACATGAGACGGCCAAAATAATGAGACGTGTGTTACAGGATTTGTGAGTAAAACACAGCACCTGCAGCAGACCCCGTAGCTATCTGGAGATGGAGATCAGGCAGGATACTCAAGGGTAGCCAAGACAGTAGCATGTATCTGTGTCTAGGCCAATAAACGCAACCGTCTGTGATTACAGGTGGAGTTTAGAATCAAAAAGTAGGCTTTCTGCCAGGCACTCAGGTCTTTCCCTTCCTTTCACGTGGAAAACTTGGATATTTTACAGCATCCCAGAGCACTTCAAGACTCTTCAGGCAAGTGAATCCCAGGCCTGCTCAAGAACGGTTTCAGGTACTACTACATACGCCAGCAATATCACATGGTGAAAACACAAAAGAGTCCAAGCTCCTACTAACAACTCAGATCACTACCCTTTTTTCGTTTTGTGTACTGCTGATCTTCTTTCAGTCCCCTAATCTTGCTGTTATCTTCTGTGTTAGCTGAAACAATTTGTATCTGAGCAACAACTACCAAACAAAGCGTCAGTATCAGCTGTGTTGGTTCATTTTTCTGAAGTGGACTGTTCACTACCTAGGCTATTTATGTGCACTGGAAAATATGCACAATCAGTGTGCTACAAGTTGGTAATCTTAGCATCCTGACAGTGAGGAAATCTCTTCTCAAAACTGTCCAAATCAAATCCCGCTGCTTTAGTATTGGAATTGCTATAAGTTTGTGATACTATTTTTGAATAATTCAGTCTACTGAAATCACCCCTGCAATATATGAGTGTTGTGAGACTTTATAAAGGACAGGCATCTCTACATAAACACACTTCTGTGAGATTTCTATGTTGCTGCTGTACCACTAAAAGCAAGAAGACCTCTACTGTATGTAAGCAGTATCTGACTCACATTATTCATATTTAAAAAAAATTAAAAAATTTAAAAAAAGTATTACTACTTCTGAGATCACACATTTATCAGGAGTGCAAGTACTATGACACAGGAAAATAATAAGTTTCTCAGTACTTCTCTGGAACACTCTGTATTCTACTGTAGATAAGGATTTTTCTTTCCTTTTTGTTTCCCCCCTCAGAAAGCCTTGCCTTGTTATTCTATGGTTATATAATCATGCTTATGCTCTTAAATAGACCATGAGCAATGTGGCCTGATAATTAAGTTTTTATAATTTTCTCTAACATAGTGGGCTTATAGGTCTGGTATTTGTAGCTCTGCTATTATCACGACACTGCATAAACAGGTATAGCAGCAAATTCTGCAAAAAAGGACTATTCTTTTATATACATTTTCCCCCAGAAATGTATGAAGGAGAAGCCAAGAGAACCTTTGAAATCACATATGGTTTCCTCTTTGCAGACAACAGCAGCAATCTGAAAAACAGGTTTTATCTTCAATCATGTTGACTGCTTCATTCACTGTCTTAATTCTATTGCATAGGCTTTTCTTGGCAATGGCAGAGAAAAGATAACTGCACTTTGCACTGTATGCCAGATTTGTACCCACTTCACTCACCCTTTCCATATTTATCTTCTCATTTGCAGTACAAACCAGTAATTCCAGGAAATAAGATAGGATTCTACGTGCTGAATATCAGAGTATATGCTTAATCTTAAATCAGAAAATACCGAATTTATATGAACTAGTAGTGAAATAATTATTTTTACAGTGACAACGAATCCCAATGAATATATATGTTATATTTTACACTAATCCTTCATTATTTCACCAAAAAGATTAACACAGGAAAAGCTTTTTTTAAAATTCAATTTAATGAATAATGAAACTGCCCAGCACAAGTGAAAGCTCAGCAACTCAGTTACAGGCGGTGTGACATTTACCTAAAAATAGATTTTCCATTTGTCTCCTTTCACAAATACCTAACTTGTCCTCATCACATAGATAATACAGAGTTTATTTTTATGGTTATGTGATGTTATGTGACAATATAGTGCAATGTAGATGTGTGAAAGTAAATATGTGACATCATCAAGAAAAAAAAATTATGTTGTATGCACTCTATTCAGGAAAATAACTGGACAACATTTTACTGTGATGTACACATGGACAAATAAGTTAACTTCAGAGCAGGAAGCTAGAATTACAGATAGTACCTTCATGTAGAGTTTTTATAATATGAAGGCTAATGAGCTAGCAGAAAGCAAACAAAATAAGAACAAAACTACATTTTCTCTATCTCCTTCAACATGATGAACATCACAAATTATTTAGTGAACATCTCAATTACAGCTGTATGTGCTTATTTATTTAAAAATCACATTTAATAGATAATTAATATATTACTCTATGTTCTCATTGTATGTATTTGTGTATATGAGTATTTTCTCCATGCTTAAGCAACAGGTGAGACAGAATATGCCTGGTTCAGAAGTACGTAACTTTGTGTGTATAACATTTTCTGGGAAACATGGATTTAAGTTGGTTTAGCATAAGATTCCCTGCTGTTTCAGTTTATAAAGAAAGAATTATAATGGCTACATTTTTAGTACAGTGGAAAGAAAAACAGACCAGAAACTCATCCAAGAAGAAAGATGCAGGTTTCAGTGCCTGAGTGATAGCACTGACTCAGGCCTACAGGCAAGTGTGTAAGCTTTGCTGAAAGCATGAATTTGGATGGGAGTTTTGCTTAAAAGCTGATGTATGCAATTCCTCAGCTGGTGTGGACCATGATTTCTGACTCCTACTGCCTCTAGTCTGAGTTTTACAGCATCTAATTCTACATTTACAGTGCTCAAAACCCAAAAAAAAGGCAAACCAAAGCAATACACCATGTATCTATTTGGTAACTTGTCTTCCCTCCTTTCTTTACGATAGATTTATCTCACATGGCTCAAAAAGTTTTGGGGGAAAAAAACAAACAAACAAACAACTTAATTACTGTCCCTTTAACTCAAAAAGAAAAACCCTACGGATTTTCTGGATACATAAGTACAGCTGATAGTCCTGTATTATAATAAACTGAGAGAAAAAATTAGTAGAAAATGCTCAGTAAATATACTGAAGTGCAAAAAGTATGCGCAGATCAAGTGGATAAAGTGAGGCACCCAAGTTCCCTAATGCCTTCTGTATCCAGAAAGATGCATACCACAGGCTTTACCCCGCCTGTTTCAATACAGAAAAATGAGAGAAGCAAGATACATCAGGCTTGAAGCATGAACATTAAAAGCAAGCAGACCTCTGTAAACTGATGTCCAGTCCATTCAGAAAAAGATGCACCAGGGATGAAAATGCAAAGCAGGGAAGCTGATGTATGTCAGGTAAGCGTGTTTATTGATCATTTTTTAAAACTTGATGAACTAAACAGGAATATTTCAATTTCCAGCACAAATGCTGAAAAAACACTTAACAGCGCATAGTGTCTAAAAGGTTGCACAGAATACTATCTTAAACATTGTTCTTCATGCTTTTTACTCATTGATATTTGTTTACTCATTTTCTTAGAAAACAAGGCTAAATCATCAAAAAACTCCAGTCCTTATTAATGAACAGAATAATAGCCAGTGTTAAGCAAATTTGATAGCAAAGTCTCATAGGGATTACATCCCTATGCTCTCTGGGAAAATAACCACAAGTTGCCTGAAGAAAAACCCACCAGCTGCAACAAGTTTCAGAGGCTCTCCAGAGCACATGGCTGTGTTTCCCTGTCAGGGAAAAGGAGGCTGGTGTATGCCCAGATCTTGATGTTCAGTACGGGCTGGACACACCTTGCCCTGGGAACAGAGGCTTTCTAGGTGATGCCATGTCTCTTCTACACTAGAAAACCGCTTCAAGAAAGCCAGAAAACTGCACAGCCCTGAGGCTGGAATTCGGGAGGAAGTTTCTTACCCTGGAGTTGCATGTACAGCTTTGATTTAGCTTTCTCGTGACCATGTGGTACAGTCTATAATTTTTAGGTCTTATATTGTATTTTTCTAAATTCATAGCATGTAACAGTCACACACCTCAAAGGAATCCAGTTCAAATACCAATATTAATACTAATACTAGTAGTAGTAGTACTACAAGGCCCTTTTGTAACTTTTAGATACACTTCACAACTTCAGTGCTATTTGGACATATATGTATGTATCTGTGTGTACATCTGTCTGACTTCATTTGTATACACATACGTACAAACCACACACGTAAATACATAAATGATACAATAAATTGCCAGCTAGAAATTTACTAATAAATACTTCCTATTTACTAATAAATATCCTCTTTTGGTAAACCTCTATTTGTACACAGAGCATATACACCAACCAGCTCAAAGTCCAGTATGCTCAGCCTAGCAAACAAAATTGTAGCATGAATCATACTTCCTTCGTTGAGGTTTAATATATATTACCTTGTGTTTGCCGCAGACCAAGAATCATTATTACAGCTCAGCTGTTATCCAGTACTTCATTATGCTACAGTAACTCCATTGTGCACTTAAGCCTTCAGGGTTTTTTTCTGTATTTCCATGTCCCAAGACAGATGACTCTGCCATTCTGTTACTTAAAGAAGGAAATCTTATCCAAAGAGTTCATGGATCCTCAGTCTTGTTTCTGTACTGCTGAAAAGTGTTCCTGCGCATGATTCATTGCTTTCTCAGGATGATGATGACAAAAATGACAAATACTATGACTAGCATTAACAGTAGTAGTAATAATATGTGATGATTAGAGCAGGTGGACAGTCCTGACCCCAGAGGGCTTAAAATGTGAGAATAGTGTAAGAAGCAGTACTTATATACACAGAATAGACTACAAGAATTTTAACTCAGTAACGAAGATTTATATCTAAATGCATCTCTGTTATAATTGCTTCTCACAATTGCTGCTGTTTATGCTAAATGTAACATTTCCTCTTTAAAATTTAGTCTACCAATATTTTCCTATTTATTAACATATTGATACCCTACCCCATTCACAATTGCTGCTGTTTTTCTGACTGGAGCCTTACAAAAATCATCAAAGGTAAAATATTAATGCAAAGGCAGCTAAAAGTATGAAATTGGATTAAGAAGGTAGGAATATGAAAGTGATATATTTTAAACAGTACATTTCTTAAATATCTTCTTTGATTGGGGGGGGATGGGGAGAGGCATAACTAATTTCTAATTAATTTGGGTATTTTTGTTTCACCTTTAAAATAGAAAGACATCACTGTCTTTAAGTTATTCCAAACAAATTATTTATTTTTCTTTACTTCTGATGAGGTTTGGACCACTGTTACCAACAACCATCTCTAGTGGCAAAAATTTTCACCTACTCTGGAAGAAACAAAGGAACCAAGCCAGTGTTTGACACAAAAGCCTATTGTCATTAAAATGATAGCATGTTATGATAATTTATTCAATATTGGCTTTAGATTTGTCTCCTTTTTTTCTCTAATATTCTAGGACAAGAAAGTTCTCCTAAGCTATTAAGATTTAGTACTCTGAACTTTACCTACCACACATGAATTTATAGTCATTCTAGGATCTTCTATCAAACCAAATTTTGCAGAACACACACACCTCTAATTGTACTTTAAATAACATGTTTAACTGTGTCTTAGACAAAATTCCTAGCAAGGGATTTACATCCAGATCCATCTCACCTAGTAAAAATTAGGATGATGAACTCCTTCCTTCAGTGGTCAGGAAAACACATAAGCATGTCTTACTCTGTTTCCTAGCTCCACCAGTCTTTCTTCATGACCAGTCATTCAGTCAGTCAGAGATGAAGGGAGGTGCATAACAGGAAAGCCAATAGGTACATACATAGACAAAAAGCCCTTATTTTTCACCCTGCCTTCACTCAATTAGTAATAATACTCTTCAGGTCAGAACTGTAGGTACAGTTTTGACAAAGACAACCTCTGTTCACAGGTCTCTTGCTTTCTGGGTAAGTTTCTTGACTAGTGTGTAACTGGTGGCTATTATATAATAAGGAGGGCTAGACGCCTTCTCAGCTGCCTGTGTTCAGCCCTCAGCACACCAAACGGATAGATACGTTTCTTTGTGTTAAGCCTCCCAGACTTAAATCCTACAAATAAGATGTTACCATGCATTAATATTTTACATTGTCCAGTCCAGTACCAGATATTTGTAGATCATCATTCTCAAAACCACACGAAAACCCCGCAGTTGACTGTCTGGATGCCATTATGGCGGCCAGGCGCCTGAAAGATGTTTGAAGTTGTTGTACCACACTGGAGCTGGAAGTACGTTTTACTGCGCAGAGCCCATCATTATGGAACATTAGAGACTTGAGAAGTCCACACTGCTAATTTTTAGCTACCTCATGTCAGATGAGATGGATCTGGAAGTAAAACTTTGTTTATTATTTTCTTTAATGCTCAGCGTTAGGCATGCTGTTGAATGGGGGATTCTGAAAACCATGAGCGTTTTCTTGGTGTGACACAAGGAACCATGATGCTGTCCACTCAAGAGCAGGAAGGTATGTTATCTGATGTCCCTGTTACAGTACTGAGAATAGTTTTCTAGCTTCAAGGAAGCTGGGGGGGGCTTTTTACAAGGGCCTGTAGTGACAGGACAAGGGGTAATGGGTTTAAACTGAAAGCAGGGAGATTTAGATTAGGTATCAGGAAGAAGTTCTTCACGGAGAGGGTGGCGAAGCACTGAACAGGTTGCCCAGAGAAGCTGTGGATGCCCCATCCCTGGAAGTGTTCAAGGCCAGGCTGGATGAGGCTTTGAGCAACCTGGTCTAGTGGAAGGTGTCCCTGCCCATGGCAGGGGGGTTGGAACTAGATGATCTTTAAGGTCCCTTCCAACATAAACCATTCTATGATTCTGTGATTCTGTGTGCTCTACTGTAGGTGATCCTGCTCTGGCAGGGGGGTTGGAGTAGATCATCTCTAGAGGTCCCTTCCAACCTCCACCATTCTGTGAATCTGTGAGACAGAAAGGTCTGCCTCTTGTCTTTTATCAAAACAAAATCAGACAAAGCAGAGTCCCAAATACCTTTTAAGGGTTGCTGGGACAGTCTGATGTTCTGGGACTGCTTTTCTGGGATTAGCACTAATAAATCAAAAATGTCAGGTCATCATAACCACTGTATCTGTCCATGCTCAACGCAACTCAACCCCCACTTTGACCATCACAGTATAAAGACAAGCCACAGCAGATTCTCCTGATAACTGGACTGTAAACCATTTTCTTCTATACCAAACTCATCTGAGAACGCTCTCATGAATGTCTTAAGTGTTTCTCAACAGGGCCTAAGAGGTGTCTTCCTCAGACACAATTACTATTCATGTGCAAAGAGAAAAAATAGTGCTTTATGTGTTGTAAATCTTATTACTCTTGCATGAAAATATAAGTGAACTGATCCTTTGAAATACATGCTGCTTAAGTAAAGAAAAGCAACAGTGTTAATTCTAGACTGAAAAATTTTTAGGCATAGTCCTTGAACTGAAATACTAGACAAGACCCAGAAGTTTTCCTGATGCTCAAGGAAAAATAATAAATTGTGTCTGCTTTTCTACAATCTAAAAACTTTATTATTCTGATATAAGATTTCTGTCTCTTTAAAATGAATTATATTATTTTTTCAAAAGCTTTGTTTTGCAAAAAAGTTCTGTCTAGTACATAGTCAATACAGATTTCTGACAAAAATGAATGTAATGACTACTTGCTTACAATAAAAGTTGCATTTCTCACTTCAAATCACCAAGACATAAATATACAGACAAATCATTAACAGGCAACAATAATCCCAGGAATCAAAACCTTGTAATCATATTTGGCCTTAAGGCCAGAATAACTCAGAGTGGTACTCCTAGAAATGGAATTATAAGTAGTACTACCTGACATTTGGCATACCAAATTGGCATACAGCTTACATGCACTGCAAGATGTAGAATACATAATTCCACAGTTGTACTCTGTAACAGGAAAACGTTTACAAATCATCTTTAAGTATCTTTCCCTTTAAAAGATTAAGACTGAAATCCAATTTCCATTGAAGTCAATGAGACTTTTCATTCTGGTTTATTTGATGTACCAGTCTGAGCACAGCTGTGTACAAAGATACAAGTTCTAATTCCAAGTAGTGCTGAGACTGTTAGCTCAAGAGATGTGCAAATGCTAAAAATTGGCTAAAAATGTTATTAACTTGTGGTTAATCTATCAAGGGATAAAATATGCTATTTGAATATGAGATATATGATAACAGACTATTTGTCCTTTTAAGCAATTTACTAAAAAGGAAATTTAAAAATCAAGACTACCTTTAGCTTCCTCAGGGATTTCTGCAGTCTCGAGGATTGATACTGTGTTAAAGTATTACTACAATTTTTCAAGCAGATTACTGTGAACATAATGCTTTGAAAAATTTAAAAAAAGGAGTACAGATAGCAAATGTCATTTCTTTCATAGCTACAAAATGCAAACTCCAAGTGTTTTAACCTAATGAATAAATGAGTTTGTCCTTTATGTATAAAATATAGTTTGTGTTTGTTGCACAAGTTTTTTAATAATAGATGAATTTTAGGTTTGCTTCAACATATTCAATAAAGTGTGATTAATTTGGTTTTTCAAAAATGCAAACTAGACATTACTATATTACTCTGCAAAATGCACAGCTTGCAACATTATTGTCTCTGTGGGATCTTAAATTGAATTGTAAAATGTGTCTTATTTCCAGTTTGATTTATGTAAGAAATTTCAGTGGATAATGCCCTTTTTGAAGTTTCAGTGCTTTCTGCAAAGAAAAAATACATAACTAAAAATCATGACATAGCTTATTATAAACCACAGGAAAGTTTTACCCTTATAGAATGTTGCACTTAAAAATCATATACTGATGTCACATACTATGTTCAATTCCATGAATTAACTTTTTTTTGAAGTTTCGTATTATGACAGATTATGTAACGCATTTTTGACATGTTCTGTGATTTTATTGCGATATTCTAAGTAATTACCAAATCTCTTTTCCTCTAAAAAAGCTTTCCTGTGCCCTGAGAATTAATCTATGATACCATTTAACTTGGCTTTTTGAAGTAAATATCACTAGATAAAAAGCCAGCTGGTTCTGAATAATGGGATACTTGAATGAATGTATTAGTGTTTGAAAATGAGAGTACAAATCTTTTAAAAAGATTAATTTCCATAAGAAAGATAGCTCACAGATCTACAAAAGAATAAATTCAAAACATAATAAACTGGCAGAAAGAGAGGCAGATTAAAGTAAAGGCAGCAGCACCTTGTTATTGCAGCTGTTGTATAGCAGTGATTCTGTATCAATTACAACATTTGGTAGGTATGGGCAGGCTCTTCAAAGGTTTCAGTATAAAGCTTGAGCCTGGAATACACAGTACACCCTACGCAATAACTTGAGTGATTAATTTTTTTTTCTTAACAGGACATAACTTCTGTTCCTAACAATCGAGTCTTCAGGAAGAGTTACAAAGACGCTTCTGACCTTAATTTGAAAAGCTAACATCAGTTTTGTTTTTTTATTAAAGATTTGGATATGAATTTATCTTTATCATTAAAAGAGCTTGGCTTTATCAGAGCACACAGATGCTGACATCAGCATGTAAACTGACTTTTGTTGTCCTATGGACTTTATTTTCAATATCCTGTTTCAAAATATGTTTCCTTGAATGCGCCTAGGATTCTGTTCACACAATTACTTTGGCCAAATATTAATGAAAACAAAATTTGCTGATGCCACTAAGTACCGAGGGTTTGCATAAAATGAATTCTAATAATCAAGGAATTAAATCATATTGGAAGAAACTTTAAAGTACATGGGGGTTTTGTTTGCCTGTTTGTTTGTTTCCTCACAATGGGATTAATTTAGATCTACATCAAGTTTTTCACTGGTATGTGTGGAAGTCAGATTGATCTAAGTAACCTATTGTTGACAATCTAGTGAGTTTGCCATGAAACACAGTACCCTTGAAGGATGCTGCAAAGCATTATATTAGTAAAGTTCAGGGAATTTCACCTGCCAAATCCAAAAAAACAAGCTTCTATGGTAACAGCAATGAAGTGCTGAAAATGTTACTACCGATACATTTCAGACAAGTTGTAAGTTCCAAAATAACGTCCTTTTCTTGTGAAACTGCTGAAATGCAGGTTTAGCAGAGCACAGAGACCTGTGTGTCTGGACCATACCAGTGCAGCTGCAAAAAAGCAGCAAGTTTCTGAACAAGTCTAATGGGTACATGAAACACAAATGCAGAGATACCTATCTTAGCCAGAAACAGACTAATTTTCAAGTAATCAGAACGAGGTATTCTAGTGTCATCTTAACGACAAATTTTAATTCCTTTCTCCAAAGCTTAAAAGAATTAAATCAAACCAAAATATTTGAATGCTGAAAGATACTCCTATTTCTCTCCTGACTTGTTCTCTGTGGAAGTTGAATCAGTGCTGCTGTTGAAACCTAGAACAATGAATAGTGGCCTGGGGCAGACATGAAAGACATATTAAATAAAAATTTCAGCTTAAGATTTTATAAAATCTCTGAAGACACATCCTATACATAAACTGCACATAAAACTGTGCATACATATATGCATATTCTTATACATACATGTAAAAGTTTAAGTAACATTTGTAATGTAAAAGTTGTAGAAGTATTCAGAACTGGACTAAAGTACCTTAACCTGAGATTCCATTTTGTTTAGTACTTTTTCAGTTCCATTCACCGTATTTTGGTTTGTATCTTGCTTTACATTAAACATTCATAGATTTATTAGATATATATTACACATTTTTCAATATTGGTATACTTTCCACATCACTAAACCAAAGCATTTCTAATTCCAGTGCTTTCAAATGAACATATTACTTTTGTATTCCATATTTTGCAGTTCTGGCATATCACCACACACGGAACAAAAGCAAATCCTGAAATGTCAACTTTTCACATGAAATGGAGATTCCAGTTTTGTTAACGTGCAATGTGCTTATAGTGCCTGTAATTAGATAGCGAAGCAGACTACAAGTGAACTTCCTACAGGAATGTTATTCAAAATAATAGTTGCAGAATGGCAGTGAAAGAACAAGTTTGAGGTATGGCCATATGATCAAAGGCAATAATTAGTTAACAATTAGAGTTGATAATAAGTCCCTGATAGTTGAGCCACAACTCAAGGTGGCCACGTTGAGCCAGTCCCTAAGGTGGCCACGTTGTAGGACAGAACCTGTTACCCTAAACTTCAGCTGTATGAAGAACACACGGCATGGTCAGCAGAACACCATAAGGAACAAATTATTACACCGTGATAACTCACAGATTTTCATTCATATGCCCATCCCTCTTGTCAGGGATTGTTAGAGAATATGAAAATACGAAAACACATACAACACTGGTGTGCACTAAAAACATGAACTACAGTATGCCTTCTGTACTATACAGTAATATTGCGAAACGCTGAAACGCTTGCTGCCTTGCCAGATAAAGATAATGACAAACTTCAGTGAAGGAAGCACCAAGTCAAAAGACTAGAATTAGATCTGTGCAACAGCTGCGATGACTCATCCCAAAGATCATACTTTCCTCCATTATTTTAATTTGCTAAGTCAAATAAACTGCCAGACTCCATGTACGCCTTGAGAACATTGCAGACCTCCACACAGGAACAAGCTTTCAGTGATTAAGAATAATTTGAACTGAGTAAATGAAACTAAAAACAAATCATGGAAGTATTTCAAGATTAAGGCAAATGTCTATTGCAATGCAACTGAAAGGAGTTCAGACATTACAAATAATTCATCTTAGAATTCAGTGACATTTACTATGAAAAGATGTTTCTTTTTAGTCTTTGTTAAAACTGGCTACAAAATGTTTACAGCAATTTTCTGAAAGCAACTCCAGATTCTTTTTTAATCATACTACTTCAGGAAAGCTGCTTTTAGTTAAAATATAAAAATCGTAGTTACAAGGTTTCTGCAAACATAACTGCCATTCCATTAAGGAAATGGCACAGCAAACAGTAAATAGTGGCCCCAAGGGAAATGTAAGTATTGATTTTATTACTATGTTGGTTGGATTGTATTTGCAATTGTCAACTCTAATTTTAGGCTGTGCATTAAGTATCCTTATAATAGCTTAAGGAAAACAACAAATATTAATTAGAACATATTGATAATGTTTTTATAAGTCTTAGATTTAGTGCTTACCAAGCATATATTTTGAAAAAATACAAACCTACTTCCTGCTTGTAAACGTAGCTAATAAATGAATAGGCAGGTACTATAATTACATGGATTATATGATACTTCTGTGCATCAAGGCATCTGATGGATGCAATTACTTAAAATTAAAGCTAAAATGAAGTGCAGAGATATTTATTATTGCATGTGGCTACGTGGCAAATAGGGTTGAAGTCACTATTCAAATACATAACGATCAGTACATAGATTGATTGTGAGTTTGGTCCCAACAATTGCTTTTCGATAGTCAGACCCTCATACACCATTTAGTCTCTGGGTATAGATGTCTGCTACAGATAGAAACTGCAGAATGTGTTATATTTGCACATACTACTAGAGGTAATTCACGACCTTTTTTTATACTCTTTAATTAATATAAGCCAGTACTTACATAACACCAAACTTATTATACGTTATCATTTGTTTCTGATATTATCCACATGGACTTAACTAGCAGAAAAGACTCATGACTCATTTTGGTACTGAACTTCAAAAAGAAAATACCATCAGACAGATACAATTATCTAATAGAAAAAAAAAAGATTTAAGAGCTCCTTCTTCAAAGTTTCACAATCTTCCTATACAAAGTGAAAAGATGGTAAGTATGCGGCGATGGTAATTTCAAACAATGCAAGACTGATTGGACAATTCACAGGAAAAGGATTTCCTACCCATATGTACTTCGCATTTCAGTTTGTAGCGTGACTTGCACAAAAAGTACAAGTGCCAGCTGATGTAGCTGACACTTCAGAAAAATCTATTCCTGATAAATTTCTTGTTTAATGTGTGAAATTTTTAAAGGTAGCTAAAAATAATTGTTTATGCCATCCACAGTGTCGTCAGCTCTTGCAATTCTATCACCAATCCTGGTATCATTCATACCTCTTAAAAATCTCTGCTACAAATAAGTGATGATTTCTGCATCTCAGTTGAGATTATAGAAAAGAAAAATCTGCCTGTTCCCTCCAGCGGTGTGCCATAATATCCCAAACTAGGTGGGCCTCCCTGTGGCCAGGCGAGCATCCCTGGCCAGCGGATACCACCTCCCCAGGCCTGGCCGCACTTCCAGCCCTGCCAGGGACCTGGTGCTTTGGGGGTACAGCTGGACATTTACCCTGGGCTAAGCACTGTCACATCTAAGCACCCTGCTGACTGAGTTTTACATGGTTGTGAAGCTTTAGCCTAAAGCTTAAGCAAACACTGTATTACAAGCATAGTAGTGTCAAAACATTAATTTTCAGCCAAATGACGGGCAACTATTTTGTACCTACCCTGGACTATACATACTATACAAATACGCTGCCTGCTGAGATAGTTAAGGGGGCTCAAAAGGCTTTTCCTATTTCCTGACAAGTGACAGGAAAGGAAGACCCTGCTGATTTTTGTCCTGCCCTCGCCCACACTACCTGTAAAACAAGAAGCATGCAGAGGGACAATGCTTCATGGGATTCAGACAATGCTTCATGGGAAACAGAAAAGGCGTATCTGAGGCCTAGTGGGCTGCTTTCTCATAGCCAGAGAAAGCCAGGCTCAAAAGGTACCACCAGCACTTTGTTCTCCACTAAAGCACAGCCTCTTGCAGAGCTGGTCTGAGAGCTGGGAAAGCAAAGTCTCTCCTCTGCAGATCACACCATCTAACAGCCTCTGCAGAAGCCTGAAGGTGAATAAATTGAAGTATGTTATGTTTGGCATGTATCAATGCACACAGAGGTATAAAAGTTCAAGGACCACATTTGTTATGCATGTATTTATACCTTCTTTCCTCCCAGGGGACATCAAGATCTTAATCAAAAGCCTAAGTAACACTTAGGTGGTGCAGAGTGGATTGTTCGTGGGTCACTTGATAAAAGTAAATTTCACCATTCATACTGGTTACTAAAATCTCTGGCTATTGATTTTACTGAGCTGTTATTTATATTATGCAGCTGCATCTTTGCTACCAAACATTTAAGGTAATCATAAAAATACACCAATAAAATATTAAAACTAAATTGCAATTCTTCATTTATAAGCATATACATTTCTATGAGAAAGTATAGAAAGGCTTCAGCAATCTAAGTACAGAATGTCCACAAAAAAATAAAATGCAGACTCCTCATTGTGTATAAATGAGAATGCAATAAGTCCTGACCAAAATATTTTATTGCAGAGGATTTTATACTTCAAACAAATGCAATATTTTTAATATAATAATTTTTGAATATGCATGTAATAGTTGATATCCGTACTGGCTAGACAGGCATTGCAATATGGCTGAAATGGTCTATTTCAATATTATTTCAATAGTACTTTTAAAATAAAAAAACTTGTGTAAATTATGACATTACGTTATTATTTGAAACTCTTAGTAAAGAAATTTTGTTTCTGTTATTATTGTCTAAGAAGACCACCACATTGCATCATTTAACAGGCCTGAGAAGGCAGGCAACAAAAAAAAAAAAATCTCTTTGATTACAAACCTCTTTGTGTATTAAGCAAGCAAAACCATGTAACTTCATGTTTCCTCTGAAGAGTTTAAGCAATAATAACTGTATACTTTTCCTCAAAGGAAAATTCTCTGTGCCTGTTTCAATTATGCCAGATGTTATTACCAGCATTTATTCTGGTTAAAAAGTTGAATTACAGTGGAAGAATCTGTAATTTCCTTTTTTATTTCAGAACTGGATAGAATCATTTTAAGGGAGATTATTTGTTATTTACTCTAACAAGAAGAAACATCCAGGTTACTTGAACAGGAGGGGGGGAAAAAAAAAAAAAAGAAAGAAACCTGCATTATGTTTTACTGCAAGTCAATGACAATGTTACACAGGGCAAATGCTTTATTTTTTAAATATTCAGAAACAGAAGTTTTTAACTTTGTTGCGGTGACAGGGAGTGCACTGCCACTAAAAGCTTCAAATCTTCCCCTTGCAGACCCTGCGAAAACATCAGGGGTGTTCTGCTGCTCACACTCACATACAGGAATCTACATTCTACCTCTGGTAATACAACTTGTTGGGAACACGAGAGCGTTGATGAGACTGATAGTTTTCTCCTAGGGAAACCAGGATACATTCATGGAAGAAGCCGAAATTAAAGGCAGTAGGAATGGGTAATGCCTTATGTAAATAGCTCTAGCTGGTGATCATTTTCTATGGCTAAACAAGCTGCTTGGAAATCTGGTTTATACTGAACCACTACTAAATCAAACAACATCAAAAAGGGAAGGCGGAGGGAAGAGGAGTTCACTACTTGATTAACACACGGTCGTACAAGGAATTTTAAAAATAGTACACAACAAAATCTCTGTTACACAAAAGAAAAAATTCTGTGCATTATCATGTGAAACAATTTTATTTCAGTACATAAACTGAATACTCTGAACAGAGATTTACATGAATATGTAGGAGTCAGAAGGGTTTGATACCCAAACCTTCTGAAAAAAACCCTCTGAATTTCTGTTCTGTGAATCGGTTTATCATATCACAGATGGCAGCCCAGGAGGGGAAATGAGTTCTACAGACTAACCACCCACCGGTAGGGGAAGGGAGGGAGCAGACATTGAGGCCAGTTTTGACCCTACCCCCTAGAAAACCAGACAGAATCGCTTCAAGTCACAATTTCCTTCTTAGCCCTCTCCCAGGACAGCATGCAATTATGTACTGCAACTGGCTTAGGGCAGGCTGGGTCCACAATTAGTCCCTTGACCTTGCTGAGACTAACAGTGTGAGTAAGGTGAGCATGACATCTCTCTCTCTCAAAATTCTCAATTATTTAATGCAATGAATGTAACAGTAATTTCCCTGCATCTTTAAAAAAAAAAAAAAGAAAAAATTTGCTCGCCAGCATAAAAAGAAACTTGCCTATGAATTCAACCGAAAGGTCAAAATGATAGTTTTAATTCAAAGTTTCCATAGCTTTCTTGATAAAATGAGTATGAATATAGGTTGTCTCTTTATTTCTACTTTCCACTAAAAAGCACAGGATTTTCTTCTACTTTCTGTAATAGGTTTATTAGTTATAGCTCTATTACAACAATACTCAAGGAAGTTCCATTCATATCATAGACAATTATCTGTGATAAAGCTCATGGCAGAAACCGTAGATGGAATAAATGCTGACATGGGTGCATTAATGCACATGCCACTCACATCGTGTCAGGTACAGCTACCCCTTAGGTTTGAAGATACAAATACTCCTTTCAGCACTTTGGCATATCTCAAGTAATTAGAAGCCATCTGCTGAAATCGTCTACATTCAGTCTCAAACAGCCATCTTGCAATGGTTGGGGCTTTATGTCATGCTGGAGGGCATACCTTTCCCTCCACGCTCAAGCTGAAAGAGGACTCAGAGAGTGAGGAAGAATGAGATCATGCAGAGAAAAAAAACACTGCCAGGAGTTTGACCTAGGCTGTCCAATTAATTGTCAATGAGTTAAACCAATGCAAATTCCTTAAACAAATAAATATAAATCCAAATTCTAAATTAAAGATGAAACATGGGTCAGTTTGAGACTCAATTATAAATTAAACAATCCATAATAGCCAATTAAAATAGAATATCAAGAGCAAGTGAGGCAGGGAGAGATGGGTCAGTTAACCACTGAGCGAGCAGAATGCGTATCTACTCATCCTGCAGCCACGATGCAACATACACCTACTACCTACTGCTAATGGGCACAGAAGTTGATACCCATGGTTGCAGAGGGCAACACTGAGATACCATTGCAAAGTGGGACTCCATGAAAAGTCACTATTCTAATCTTCCATTTGGAGAAGCCATCAGAAGTGGGGCTGGGAACCTTTCTGCAACACCTGCCTTCTGCAAGTAGTAGAAAAATCAGGTCACTCTTCACTGTCTAAAAGTTCACTTTATGAGACAGACATAAGCATAAGGAACAAAATATGTTGTAGTTATATACTTTGACTGATTAAAAATACTAAGAGGTAAACCTGTTTTGACCATGTGATCAATTCAGTGATTTTTTTTCTGTAATACGTATACAGTATGACACAGAGAGGAAGTTATTTTGATAGGAGCACACAATAAATCATAAATGGAAAAAAATCCCCAATCATAAAGTTGAAGAACATTTCTGAGTGTACAGTATTAATGGAGATCAAAAAGTCAACTAACCCATGTGTAATACATGAGTAGTGAGAAGTAACCTCCAGAACTTCCATGTAAATCAGTTAGTTATATAGCACACTGGGTCAAGGTTTAGTGAAGCAACTTCTCAAAAACATAAAAATCACTTATTGGAACAGCTGACTCTACAGCATGTGTGATGAGAAGATGCTCTTTAGTAATCTTAATTCAAGGTGTTGCTTTGGCCAGTGACTATAGTTGGCTGATCAAAAGCAATCACAACACAATTCAGAGACATCTCATAAGACAGGTGTAAGTGTGGCCCTAAAAAAGCACAACATAAAGTCCCTGAATCTAACTCATTTCAAAGGATGAATGTGAGCCGTGCCAGACTCATAAAGCCTAGACCTCTTTCTAAAACATCTCTGCTACTCTGAGCAGAATACTGGAAAGTGGAGTCAGCGCACTGCCTGGGGCCGAGGACCATGCATGGTACAGAGGACAGAGATGATTCAGCAGCTGATCTCCCAAAGAGCTTTGATAAAGAACTGAAACCTATATACTGCAAATATCAAAGTACAGATTATTTAGTGTGACGAAAAATGAAAATACTGGAGACTGTGCCAGCTGTTTTTTTACTTAGGATAAAGCAAATTCATCACTTAGGAAATATGAAGGGACAATATGGTACAAATCTCCTTCAGCAATCCACATACATTTCTTTTTTCATTATTTTGATGATAAACTGCTTAGAAATGCAGAATATTATCAAAATAATTTGGGGGATTTTTGCAAATGGCTGTTGTTGAAGTTCACTACTTACAAGAGAGTTTATGATTGTAAAGGACTCTGCCTAATTATCAAAATTTAATACAATTATCTACAAGTCCTTACTCCATGCATCTTTGTGCTGATATGCTTGAGCAGAAATCCTGCAAGCACACTACTCCCCACCTGTTCGAGACAAATTTCTTAAGTATACACAACCCCACCACAGGTGCACTTTCTGGTATTCAAATCACTGCAGTCCTACCCCAACATTGTCCATGGTACAATTTTTTTTTGGCTGACATACCAACAAAACTCACCTATCCACTAATCCCTTAGTATGTCAGATTGAAACCACATTACAATACTGTGTTGTGAAGCCAGTAATACATGTATCTTTTCTTGACAGAATGGTTAACTGCACGTTAAAAGTAGTTTCCTTGGGCAGTGCAAATTTGATGCTTGTGACCACAGAAGTACCCAGTTAAGCCCTGGCTGAACGTACTCCAGCTCTCCCTGTCTCTGTCCATACTGCATCAACACAGCTTCCCATATGAATAAAGGTCTGGAAGAACCTCTTACTACATGAGAAACCTAAAGACACTCAGATCGTGATGGAGAAGCCAGAGGTGTTAAACTCTCTCCATAACTTGCCCTATCCACTGGAGACAACATCAGGAGCCACTGAGTTGGAGTTTACTAGGTGGAGAAAACAAAAGTCAGGAAGGCCCAGGAGACAAGCCTTCAAAAGGCAAATGGGATCCACCATGAGGCAGTAATATACAAAATCCTGAAAAAGAGCACAAATCCACCCTGAGTGGATCTGGAACTTGGTCAGTAACTTCAACCACAATAAAGGAAAAAAATAAAGATCTCCTAAAATTGCCTTAACTATGAAGTTCTGTAATTAAAAGTGAAATCAAATAGAGAAACGAGGAACAGATGTTGGTTTTATTTCTGTATGTTGACTTTATTAAGGAAACATTTCCCCATTCCCCTCCCCCAAGACATCCTTTTCTTTCATTTATTTGCTATGTTTCCTATTATTTTCTTTTCCCACTAAACAACCATAACCTTCATCAGCACAATGAAGTCATTTATGTCTAAATCCTTGTTGCACTTGGGATTTTTCTTTATGTGTTTTGTAATTGTTGTAGTTGATTTATAACTTTTATGTCTCATATGTAAAATGGAAGTAGAATACAACCTTTTTTACTCTAGCCTGATTAACACCTGTAGGAACACAAGAGATATACAAAAATAATCTATCCTTTTTTTTTTCATACAAGAACTCCTCTCTAATTACTTTGTTTTAGAAACCTACTGAAGATCTCCCCTGGTATGAATTAAACCAGCACCCAGTTGGTGCTTTATTATCTCTTCAACAAAATGATTTATTGTTTGTAGTCTGAAAGCCAAAGAGGAGGAAAATTACATTTTCTGTACCAGTAGCAGTAGCCCTATCACCTGTTCAATACTATTCTTTGAGGATTACAATGACCAATATTGTAATGGTATCAAAAATAGTTAACTCAAAACAAAGCTGCTTACACAAAAGCAGTGACAACTGAGATCATTGTACCTCATGACGATTTAACCTTAGATGTTAAATCTTATGTTTATTACCTCAGCATGACCTGCTGTAATGTTCAAATTTCAATTTATCTCCTACCCCAGAGTCTGGGCATAACTGATTTTTTTTTTCTTTTTTTTAAATTTTTTTAAGGTTTCAAATGAAGAAAGTTTAATTAAGTAGGAACGGGCAAAAAATACAAGAAAAAAATGTCAAGGAGAGCAAGTTGCACATCCTTTATGTGTGTGTCTAGGCTATAAATAATAAACTATTTTTGTGATTATTTATTTGGCATATCACTAAGAATCTAATGCTTTGTTTCTATACATCGCTTAAAAAGGCAAGACTATTAGTCCCCATAGAAAAAATGTTATAGAGAGGCAAAAGAAATTTTTATCAAACTGTTTACCTAAAACCAAATGCACAAGATAGATAGATAGATGAGCATGCACAGCAGATAAACAACTGGAAATTCAAAATGCCATGGTGAAAAAGAGACAGGTAATAAGAGTGATGGTGCTGTGAGTGTAGGCAGTTTATCTTCCAAACTCACAAGAGTTTCCAAACTCACATGACACCTTTGTAGCACCACAAACCCCTTCAACAGAGTTTCTTCCAGCTGTGAAGCAAAGCCAAATACAACTCTTACCCTATGTTCTTCAGCAGTTCCAAGGAAGCTGGATGAAAATCAGTATTAGCAGAAGACAACTGCAGTGCACCAAAGAAGTTCCAGAAGAATATTTCTCTGGAACTGGCTGGGCTACCCCTCATGGAGAGCCATTTAACAACTGAGTTTTCTTTTGATTTGGATGAGATAATGGAAAGCTACTGATACTTCATAAGAAAGGCAAAGAAGGGAAACACATCACAGTGTAACAGAGATGTTTGCTGATACAAACTTGGGATGACCTGTGTCCTGGACAGAGTATGATCAGTCATTGCTAGAAAAATCCTTTATGCCAAATCATAATCATCATGATATATCTTCTTTCTCATTATAAGTTGGTTCTATTTAGAAAAGGCTGAAAACAGTAACTAAACTTTAAAACCGATGAGAAAAAACACAATCATAGCATTATCTAAAAACTGATTATTAGTTGCACCAATCACAACATTAATTCTGGATGTTACCAAAAGGAAAATCTTTTAAAGTAGCATTTCTACATGTGTACATTAAGGGAAGCAGGAAATTTTGAAATATTAGCTCTGTTTTGGAAAACACCTCTTTTACTGTCTTGTTAGTGATACTATCGTTCCCTGAAACAGGGAAACTGTTGCACAGGCAACTGCAAGCACTGGATGTCTATTCAGTTGCCTGCATATAAGAATCTGCTGTCATTTCAGGTGGCCTGTGGTATCTGATGTATCCCCACAGGGCTTGCAAATGTGACAGAGCACCTAGCTGCATACGATCTCTGCCATCCAGGAGTGGAAGCTGGAAGCCAAGTGGGATGCCCGAGGGCATCCCAAATGGTACAAGGTACCTGTACTGAATCAAGTTGCTGGTGTCTTTCTTGCTGGAAGCACATTCATAAGGGTGAATTGTCAGAGAGTAGAAATGTGCTTGGCAATCTGCATAATGCTCACCCACAAAATCTGAGTGGAAAAAACACTTCTCCCTCGCAATCTTTAGAGAAACTTCATAGCATTGTCCAGAAAAGTGTGATTTACAACCTGTAATCTTAAGCTAATAAAAAAATCATACTTTAGTCTGAGTGCTTGCTCATTCGAGCTTACACATAATTTAGGATTTTTAAATGCATATAAACAAGAATAAAGTTTGTATTTTTAAAATACCTTTCTTTTTAGGAAAGCTAGGTAGAGTTAAAAAAGAAAATTATATACTTTGGGTGTGAGAAACTGGAGAATACTCAAGTATAATTTTAATAATGTTATGTCCTATAATGAGTTGACCTTCTATTCTCCTTAACCCTTTTTTTCATCAAAGCCACCTACACCCACTTTGCCTTCTGTTTCTCTAATCTGCAATTATTTATGTTTTCTTCATGCTGTTCTATCCGCCATGGGAGCAAAATTGTATTTGGTGAAATATAGAGCTAATTATACCATGAACCCAACAACAAAAAGACAGAGCAGATGTTACTTCAGACGTGCTAACAGTCCCTACGCTTAATGCACACATAGTGAAGGACTGAATGGAGCATTTGAAAAAAAAATGTGATGGGCTTAAACATGTGGAAAGAAATTAGCACAAAACTCAAACAGAATGACATACTTAATAGGCTCTCAAACATGTACTCAGTGATCGTATTCAGCATTGGTTTTACTTTAATTCAATACATATGTGAGGCTATACGTGGGGTCAAATATAGTGTATTAGGTAATTATGCTCAATTTCTTCTGATCTCAGTACCCAGTTTCTTCACTATCTCTTCCACCTGTCCATCAGCACCTCCAGTCCTAGGATGAAATTTGTCCATCTCTTTTTGTCTACCTGAACACTTCCCAAAACACAAGAACCAGATCTAAGAAAAACTATACAGTCCAAAACAATTTCAGGAAGTGCTTTCCAGTGTTTTCTTTCAAAATTCAATGTTAGTAAGAAAGAGCGAGAAAACAGATCTTAATAATGGAAAAATACCAGACACTACTTAAACACACACAGTTTGCTCTATTTTGTTTTAAATTAGCTTCTTGTCTTTATTTGAAATGCAGGAACAATATGGGTGGCCCTACACCAGTCCTCAAGCCCATGCACAGGTCCTGCTGCATTTAATAATACAGATCATAGAATGATAGAATGGTTTGGGTTGGAAGGGACCTTAAAGACCATCTAGTTCCAACCCCCCTGCCATGGGCAGGGATACCTTCCACTAGACCAGGTTGCTCAAAGCCTCATACAGCCTGGCCTTGGACATAGACGTAGCTAAAAAACACAACTGTAGGAAGATAAACACAGACTTTTAATACTTGTAAGTGCCAATCAATATATCAGACTCATATCTAGAATAATCAGCAGATAGGTTACTATGAAGATTTACAGGATTAGAGTGGGACCTCTCAGCAGCCTAGAGAGTAGTCTCTGCAAGTAGAGAACTACTGAGAGCATACTTTCCCCTTCCCTTAGTACCAAACTTCCTCAAGATTCTTAGTTCTCTTTCTCTACCATATGCTAACTACGCAAAATGAGCCTACAGATCATGAAACTGAAAAGAAAATTGCAAAATCTCCCTTTCCTCTATTGCCTACCTTTACCACTTTCCTGAGTAGAATAGTCACACAAGTAGGAAGTGATTTAGTATAATTTGCAAGCCTTCATATCAGGCATAATTCCTGTAATTCCAGTTGTTTTGTATACACTAATGCAATATATATCTGCTATTTACCTAGTCTAGTGACTCCTCTGAGCAGCTAAACTGTTTTGTAATAGAAGTAAAATAAACTTTACTCAGTAAATACATGGTACTTTATAGTAAGACATAAAGATAACCCATGAGCACTCAAGCTTCAGTAGAAAAATTGAGACCATTAAAACAGAATTCAGCAAACACTGATTTGTATTATTAGCTGCAGGAGCACAAATAGCATTATCACAATAAATCACTTTTCACAGATGTCCAGTACCAAATCAAAAAGGGTATTTTCCATCTCACTAAAATACTTATTATTACCACACAACAAGTTCAGCTCCACAACAAAAAGAATTAAAAGATTCAACAGTTGTGATCTTAAATTCAACTTTGAAGGGATGCCTGGATAAAATGTATCTTCCCATTTAAAAACTTGAGAAAATTAACTCTAGTAAGAAGAGATCTATGATAAAACAGATCTTCAAATAACTGGTTAAAAACATGTATAACCAGGCTAATCACAGTACTCTAGAAAGGAACGTGTCCTTAACAGCAATCATCACAGTATGAAATCAACTCTGAGCTTATTACATTTGGCTGAATAATCTAAAATTGTAGAATTAAAAATAATTATTGATAAAAGATAAGACATAAAACCTCCCTAGCTGTTTGAATCTAAGAATATCAGGGGATGAAATGAATGTTGAATTTATGTTGTGGAAAATTGGTCCCAAGTTGGTTTTACACTTCATCAGAAAGCACTTTTGTCTTGTATGCAAACAGTTAATGAAGCATACCAAAACTGCAACTTTTTTGCTAGTGCTGGTGTGGTAAGACTCACAGCATATTCCATAGCTTGCAGAATATTTAAGAAACATTACAGATTTTTCATTTATTCTCCTTTTCACTGTTATAATGCAGAATCCTATAATTTTAAATAAGATTCCTTCTTGCATTTTCAGGTATTGTTACATATAGCTAGCAGTTGCAGATACTAGCATGAAAGTATAGCCTTTCATATCTAAAGCATTCCTTTTTATTCCTTTACAGAGTATTTTCAAGAAAAAATGACACCAAATGAATAATTGGTGCCATAATAAGTTCTAAGAATATATGGATTCTTAATGACTTCTCATGCTGGATACATGACTGGTTTTAAAATGTTGTAACTTTTTTTTTTTTTTCCAGATATTCTTATTGTTGAAAACAAGAAAAAAATTATTTCAAGTGGGTAATAACATTACACTATCATAACTTTTCTAGAGAAAATAAATACAACTGCCTCTTTTATACCAAAACTGAAATAAACATATAGAATAGGAAAGTCTTTAGAACATGCTGAACTTTAAAAGGACTTCCTTTCAAAAGTTTGATGACTTTTGCATCAAGAATTTGTCTGCAGAATTATATCCGAGTATGGCAACCAGTTCCATTATCTCAACCATACACACTGTTACTATTAACTTTGGGAAATTAGTGGGGCTTACGCAGCTGAACAAATGATTGGCAAACTCCAGTCAATCACCACATCAAAAAGAATGTCACAACTGCAAAGAAAAACTGCATTAATGCTCTGCAGGAGGGGAACAAGCTGCCTAAAAAGGGTGCAATGCAGGAACTGAATGTATTTATTTACTCAAGAATCACAAAATCTATTTTGTCTGTGGAAACCAGTCTTTTACCACTATACCCGTAGAGAAACTCCACTCAGCAGACCAACGTAGTAAAAGCTACTAATACAGATTATGTTGAATGCTCAGATTTCAGAAAATGGGTGCAAACTGGCTTTTGTCACACATCCTCATTAATTAAGCCTATCACTTAATGACACAACACACAAATTTGAGCAGCTCCCGCTAAAAATAAAAAAATCTGCCATTGAAATCCCCAAGGAAGATGAGTCCACTGAGTCCCACATCGACAGGACAGGCTGGAGTACGTTTCAACAATTACTGGCAGCAAAACCATACAAATTATTAATATAATAGATGTTTTTGGCACTCCTAACAGTTAGGACTGCAAAGGCTCATAACATTTCAATTATGAATAGTCAGATGAGGTAAATGCCTGTTCTTAGGCTTGGATGCCACTAAAGTAGATTTGAGTTAAATAGATTAAATACATAACAGACCTAAACCATCTTTTCTAAAGTTTCATAACAGATTCTGCATGTTTTGACAGTATACGATAGCTGAAATACTGCCATTTCCTTTCTATTTTTTACAATTACTTATCATGCCACAGTATATCATGCTGATGTAAAGTCCTCTTAAGCTTCTACTAAACTTGCTTATCTTTTTACTACACACACTATTTCACTTTGAGCAAGACTTTTACACACATCACAGATTCTCAGAGGTGACCAGCCCAGAACCACAACATGTTCCACCCCAAAGAAATGTTTGGTAAAGCGTCATCTTACGGCGAGCTACTTCTGGCATAGGCAATTGCACCCATATTTAATTTGGATACTGAACTTTCTGGACCTCATTAGCTAAGAAAGCTGGGCTTGATTAATGTTTTAGTACAAATCTTTCAAGAAAGCCCAGCGGCAGCAAGAAATGGACGTGGAGATTCGGGAGACACCACTCACTCCCTCTGAGTGCGTACTGAGGCACTGCTCCAGTATGGTGCAAAGGGACATGATGCTGCTGGTGGTGCTGTCTTTCAGATGAGATGTAAAACTGAGTTCTGACAACTTACAGTCATTAAATATCCCATGGCACTTTTCACAGGAGTACATGTGTTAACCCATATGTCCTGGCTAAATTCCAAATGCATAATTGCATTCTGCCTACCTAAATTCCCTACGCAGTTTCAGTAGCATAGAGTACTATTTATTCTCTTTCTCTCTTCTCTCCAACATTGCTCTTCGGCATTTTTGCTCAGGAAAAAAAAAAGGCACAGATATACCACAGTCTCTAACTTTGAGTTGGATGACATAAAAGAATTGAAGGCAACTCAGATCTACAATGCAATGTACAGGACGAAAGCGAGTGCCCAGGATTCAAGGGGAAAAGAAAATAAAAAAAAGCATGGAGCTGCCTAAGCTAGACAGTACAGAAATATTAAGGACAAGAAAATCTCAGAACTGTTATCTTTCTCAGCCTAGGTCTTAAGTACACAGCAGTTTTGAAAAGTATCTCCATTCCGCTAGGTAGTGCAGTCCCAGACCTTTGTAGATTTGTAAAGGGATTGGCAGGCTTTTTAAGATTGCACTCTGTGATTCAGATACTTAAATTACCTTTAAACTCCCCATAAACTCCACTCCTGAAGACAGGCATCTACTCTGTTAAGTTAAAAACAAAGAGTCATTTCAAGGTCTATTTCTCCATTTCATATTTTAAATAGAGTGTGTAAAAAACATTGATAAAACACAGAAAGAGGCCCTAGATGAGAACCCTGGAGTATTCCCTGAGCATCCTAATTATCAAACCACACAGTAATTCCCTCTTTATTTTCCAGTAAGTCTTTCACTTCAACATAGTCGTCTTGATGCAGAAAGAGCAAAAAATATTTAGAGAGAACTCGGACTAGTTTCCACACAGCCAATTAATACATTTTCACAGGAGATGGGAAAAAGAGGTTTGAGTTACTCATGTTATCCACATTTCCTTAGTGATGCTCTATTGACTAGACCACTATTTCTGAGCTCACACCACCCGATTTCGTGAAACTTAGAGTGGCCCCTTGCGTTATGCCCAATGCCATCCATCAGTAAGGGTATATGCTGAATTCAGCCTTATAGATCAGGGAGGATTATACACAGTCTTTTGGCATAAAACAGGGATTGCTCTACTTTGTGCAAAGTGGGGGCAAGCTGAGGAAGATAACAGCAATAAAATTCTTAATGTCAAGGGGACTTTGCTGATGAAATGGAGTTATTGAGGGCCATTCAGGTTACAAAGAAACAAAAAAACTGAGCTTTCCCTTGGTGTTTGCTGTGCTTAACTTTTTACTAGAACTTACACTTAAGAACTTTCCAGATCCAGGTATGAAACTGGTCTATCCACATAATTTGTTCTTCTAAAATATATTTCTTCGTCATTTCTCATGTTTGTTTGTTTTTTTTTTTTTTTTTTTTTCTGCCAGCTAAAGAATAAATAACACAAATACCAACTATCAGTCCTGCTCAATCCTTTTCCTGGAACAGGACACCTCAGCTATAAAGCCTTTAGCTCTAGATTCACTTCACTGAAATTTGCACTTGAAGTGACCAAGCTGCCTCAGATATCCTGTGTAGTCAAACAATGAGCCATCAGCTGTACATAGTAATTGGCATATTCATTGATACTAATAGTCCATCGGGGATATCCATCTCTTTTTGAGACCTAGACAACTGGATTCCAAACTTCAGCACCTCATGAAGTTAGATGGGTTAAACATGACCAATGACAAACACTTTCGATTTTTCCTTTTTTTTTTTGTGATAATCACCATTATATTACTATCATAAAAAGCAGTACAACTCATGATGCTGAAGGACAATTGAAGTGATTTTCTGCTTTTTTGGTGAAAATATCTATACTCTCATACATCGTCTTATTCTGGCCATTACTTATAAATGGTTTTCAGTTGCATGCAGAGGAATCAAACTATTTTTCTTGTATGCAAAATTGCTCAGTGTAATCATATCAGGAGGCAGAGTCAAGTGAGAGAGATGCTACCTTCACATGAGGTTGAATTTGAATCACATCTTTCCTTTTCTGAACCAACCTTCTATCAGCTTTCTTCACTATTAAATTCACTATATTTTGGGGTTTTTTTGAAGGCATACATTCAGATCTTAAATTATATTGATAAGCTCTCAAAAAAACTCCAAAAGAAGACCAAAACAACCTCCATATACTTTGTGAGCATGACTGTATGAAATAAAGGCAGATCTGATAGATGCTGAATTAATGTAAATGACATTTGCTAATATATGGCCCTGATTCTCTTTTCACTTATGGTGCTGTAAATCTGGAAAAGAAAAAACCCTCCATGGATTGTCATAAACTTACTGTACTCAAAAGCTGATAGAACTGAGAGAGAATAAAATGTTCTTTATTTAAATATTGATTGTGCACTTAGGAAATTAAAATAGCTGTGATTTGTATACTGAAAATAAATATATTTTTTAATATATATTAACTTCTACAAGCTTATAGGCTTAGAGAAAATTCCAAGTAACTAGCTTGTCCGAAATTAAAACATGAATATTCCTAACAAAAGGGTTTTGTACTTGAGGGGATTAGAGGGCAGCAAGTAGCTTGCAAGCCTTTGGAATATCCTGCATAAAAACAGGTCATTTTTAATATTAAAAAAAAACTTTAATATAGAACAACAGATTGTGCTAAACTCGCAATCCCCTTTCTTCTTCTCCCTCTGACATGCACACACCTGACACACAAAGGGAGTCACATTCAGAAGGAGATTATGATGCAATGATCTCGTTGTGAATGTTGCATTATGGTTTCAGCATCGCTGTAAGAGCTCCCCTGGCACTTGTGCTTACAGCAATTTGAATTTCTCTGGCAGCTAGGTATGATTTGTGACAGATTTCAGCCCTGCTCTTCACTGAGTGAGTACACTGGCAAGTGCTTGAGGTATTTACCATGGAGACTGGAAAGAAGAAAACATAAAGAGGAACATTAGAGGTAGCCTCTTTTTTTTTTTTAACATATTGATTTTTTTTTCCCCAGGAGTTGTTAAGTTATCCAAACCAGTTCTTTCCAGTGGCATCATTTTGTGCTTCTTAGGAAAAGTTGTCTCACTATGCTGTTCTATTTGAAGGATTATTCCATTCACCACAGTCATGAAACCCTGTTAACTTTAATAATTTTATTATGAATTCATATACCACTAGCCAAATGCTCCGAGTGCAGAAATTCTTTCAATTGATTGTACTACAGTTTGTGACATGAGTGGAAAGAAGTTTGTCTATACATTCTCTACTATGAATTACACATCTGAACCTGTTTACATGGTTTGGAACATCTTCTTAAAGCTGACAAAGCACAATTATCTATTTATCCTGGAAAATACCTTAAACTCTTCTGAAAAGGTTGAGTTAGCTGGTAGGTTACATGTGTGGCACTGGATCCACCAGAAGTTTGCTGAGCCACAGCCTCTACATTTAAGGCAGACTTACTAGATCCCAAAGCTGACCTGTAAAGATTGTTCTCAGTATCTCTTCTGCCATAAAAGCAGCAATAAGCATTCATATGCACAGTTTTTCTAAAACTTTCTTGGTCTCCAGACTAGATCTTGCCTTGGTTCCTTCCTCATTCTCATATGTAGATAGTGGAGGTAGACCCCAGGGAATACAGACAGTTCCATAGGAAAGGCTGCACTCTGAGCACAGGCACTCAGGGAACAATGACACACTGGCTCGCTTCGGCATGAGCTGATGAATGAGAAGTTTAACAGGGAGATGCTACACAGTCTACAAAGAGAAAACCTGCATTTAACAAAATATTGAGGTTGATTGGGCTTAGGCTAATAACGTTTGTACCTTATCCAGCAGAATGGATCCAAAGTTCCATTCACATGTAAAAATAGCCTATCGATTAAAGCATATTTCTTCCTCTTTGGCCCTGTTTTTCAATTATTTTATTTGAAACAATAAGTTTGGCAAGTTCTTTTGTTAACACAGTTCCTGTTATTTTAAAAGCAACAGATTTTTATGGCCCATGCTTATCATCTGATACTTAAAATATGTACATGAAAGAATGCATAGGAGGTGTCAGGTGCACCCTTGGGAGGATAAGAATGTCCACATGGTCCCAGGTCTTCTACAAGTAGCAGTTTCTGTATGAATGGGTGAGAAAGGTTCTTTTTCATTTGCAGGTGTTCAGTATTCAAAAGGTGCAGCATAAGATACAATTTAAGGATTAACCCTCTGATCTGCCAAGCATCCTCAAACTCAGGGTTCCAAATATGAGAACCAGTCCTTCAAAATAATTTTTTAAAAATATATACTTAAACTGTAGGATTTATATACCAGGAGAGGTTGTTAAGTATGCTTTTGCAACAATGCAAGATTTTTCTAAAGTTATTTACTTAATTTTTAAATATTATACGCACACAGTCTTTCAAAACTAGTGAAAAACTGCATATTTGATTTATGAAATACTACAATATATCTGGCATATCATGGGTTTGTTACTGATTGCTGACTGAAAAAGTGGAGCTGTAATACATATTACATACAATTTCAAACAGAAAATAAAACCATAATATGTTGAGTGACTTATCTATCCTTAAAAAATAACTACCTTGCTAATAAACCATTAAAAAAAATAACAAACTCGAGCATCTTTGAATATTAAATGTAATCAAATACAATATGTGCATTTATTTGACCTACCAACTGATCACTGTTTCATTTTCTTATATGACTCTATCTCCTAAGAAAATACATGCCATAGGCACAGGCTGTTCAAGAACTGTTTAGTGTGAAGACAGTTTAAAGAAAATTAAAGATTATATAATGAAGTAGAAATAAAATGTAGAAAATATATAACTAGTGCCATTTCTAAATTAAGATCACCAGTCTATTTAGAGACATGCAAGTGAAAAAGATCATTAATATATGAGAATACATAACAGTAAGTTTGGCACAACTGTTAGTCCTTCTCACTACACGAGAATGTGAAAATATTCCATGAAACTGAGATACCACTTATCAGCACATATCACTTTCTGGAAGAAACAGAATTACTTGTTTTAAAAATATTTATAATCATACAGATGGAAATAACTGAGAACAACAGTTTGTTTAAAGCAGAACTTATCACTTAGTGTAGTAGAGGGGAAGAGCTCTCATTACATTAAATATAAGAAACAATTATATGAGATTAAAAACTTCTCATTTCAGATTATAAATCACCACTGACTGATGAAGACTAGTCAGGAACTATTCATGCACAGAAGAAGATGATTCTATATCTGCCCACTGTCATTTTCTTGAACTTTCCTCCAATGGGTGCTGTGGTTGATGGGATACCATGACAAATTCACCACAGGTCCACTCAAAAGTGGAAATATTATGTCACGCTGATACTTTAGCAACTGTTGTAACTGAGGAATAATTTAAAATATTTATAGTAACATCACAAAAAATGCCATTATTCTGAGAATACATCTTCTTAAAGTTTTGGTGACAATGCTTTAAATATTTTGATCCTATTGCTACTGTGCACTAAGAAAAATTTTCTTTCCTTAAAAGTTATATGTATGTGTGACATATAACATATCTGTATTATTTATTCATGTATATGAATTCAGTAATATTCACATTAATGTGAATTCATATATTGATATTGATACATATAAAGCCCATAAGCAAATATACTAATATATTAGACTATGTCATACAAAAGATTAATGACCAGAAAATGATAAATTCATGCAGAATTTATCAAATACATGGAACAAATCCTAAGTCATGTTTGAGGGACAGAAAAAATTAAAACAAAATAGAAAGTATTTCTGTATACAGGGTACTAATTAAGCCAGAATATTTTAATGTAGTAATTGTAATTTCCCTCTCTTCCGTCTTCTCTTTTTTTTCAAGCTTTGCAAAGAAAGAGCTACTGACTTACTCATTTCAGTTAGCAAGAAATTTCTCAGCTTCCTTGGGTGCTTAAGTGCAAGAATATTTTAGACCCCATCTTTGCATATTACTTTATCTTTCAGTGGTAATTAACAGAGTCTTAATCTGGCTAATGTTAATGACCACTGTTCTTTCTTTAAATCCCAGTTAAACCAAGCTTATTAAGGGCCAATTAAAGGAAGTCTTATGTGATCTGAATAACACTAAGACCAATTTTTAACATCTATAACTCTTTATTTTGGATGATGAGTGTGAAAATAAAAAACCCAAAAAAACCCTTTTCATTATGGCTTTTGTCTGTTTTAAAATAAACTGTCAGTGTCTATTGGAAAGGATGGGGAATCTTAGAAAAAGTCAGAGATATAGCTGAATTTAGTAAAATGCAGATTTTCTAAAAATAGTTAGCTACATACTACTATTTTCATTCCTTCCTATAAAAAAGGTAATATATTACTAATTTCCACTTCATTTTTCCTAATGTTACAGCACAAAATTGGAATGGTGCTCTGCAATAACTTTCCAAGTGGTAACAACACAACACAGATCTCTATTAACTGAGTATCGTGGACAAGATAAACTCACCTATCGTTTGAATGGGAAATGAAACTTATTTACCTAAATATGGAAAAGTTAGGGCTTTTTGGTCTGGGGACAGTCACATAGTTTCCTCACTGCCTAACTGAATACAATTTTTGACTCCGGACTTTGAAAGGCTTGTAGGTTCCACTTATGTCTAAGGTGACCCTTCTACAGACACATTATAAATTACATCCTACTATTTCTTACAAATCTAAGATTTCACTCATTGCTTAACTTCACAATTACTTCCCTTTCATCTGGATGGAAGAAGTAATGCAATTTGACTATTGCCTCTAGCCATTAATTAAACAAAATACTAGTCTTACCACTACTGTCTAAAGTCCAAATGCCCTACGGCTAACCCCTGCTGCAGCAAGTCACCACAGGACAAGTCCTTTGCATACTCTGCAGCTCACCAGACCTAACTCCTTGGTGACAACTCTTAAATTCTGCAGTAGCAGCTACAAAAATCCATGGCAACATTAATTCATTATTGTCTCTAAAATACTCTTCATCCCTTACTTTCCCACTCCTGCACAAACATATTCAGCAATGACTCACAGCACAGAATATCACTGACACAAAATTGATGGTTATTTTTAACAATAAATCCTGAATTCTTTTTCTTTGTGCTCCCCAGATATTTTGGCTGTAGCAGCCCTCGGACTCTAGAAGAGCTCAGCACAAATCATCTTTCTATCCTGACACCAGCACAGAATAAAACTTGCATCCGGACTCTCCAGCATTCCGTGTCCCACTTGCTCCACTCTTCGTTAGACTATCGAGGTCGCGTGCATCGCATTCCGTTTTCCATCTATCTAGTTAGAAGCTGGACCTCAGCTTTAACTTCTTATGTCCTTGTTCCTGGCTCCACAAGACAGTACAGCTGTACTGCAGCTGTGAACATAATTATAAAAACAAAACTAAACCCCTTTCAAAATCGAAAGTGGATTTTTGCAGAAAGGGATGCGGCCACAAGAGCACCATGCTTTGCTCTACACAACTCATCTAATAAACTGACAACTGTCAGCACCGCCACTGTAACAGGAAAATACTTTTCCAAAATAATTATCAAGGGATGATGAGAGGAATCAGAGGGAAAACAGAACACTTCAAAAATTGTATCACACCACAGCAAAACAGGAAGAGGGCGGTGACATCGTAAAGAACTATTCGGTACTGAAACTGAAGTCGGCATATCATAGCCAAAAATTCAACTCTAGGTGAGGTCACACACATAGTACTGACCACAAAAAAGTATGGAAAACACAAATGAAGTAAGATTAATGGCATCCCCAGTCATTCACATCTGTTAATCTGGCAAATCAGCTTTTCCACACAAAGACAAACAAAAGACAGACTCAGAGTCTTACCCTGTCCTCTAAACCCCACAGAAATGGCAGTAAGACAGAAAAGCTTGCCAGTCACAAAATGAAAGAAGCATATCCAAAAATATCCTTAACTAACCAACACTTTCCCATCCAGATCTTTCTTCCCCTTTTATTCCCCTTCCCTCCCTCCCCATTTCCCACCACTACCAGTGAGCGTCACCAATCATTAGATGGCACTTTTGGATTTCATGTAAGAGCTCACTTTGTGCCTCTTCCCCCAGGTAAGACTTCAGCTCTACACCAGAGGCCAATTCCAGATCAGAAAGAGTGAGACACCAGTGGGAGCCTCGTTGCCATACTAGTACAGAAACTGTTTTGTCTGTACCCCACAGCACCTTCGATATGTGTGAGGATTAAAGGGAAGACCTGCAAATAACTTCAGTTTTACTGACCCCTATTTTTTTATATATATATATAT
>NW_010247216.1:0-1147 GCF_000690775.1 Eurypyga helias | reverse complement strand
GGAGGGCACCGGCTCCCACGAGGCAGCGGGAGCGTCCTCTCCATATTCACATTTCCATCACATCCTCCTCAGCCAGCACCAGCTCCACTCCTCCATCTGCTTAAATGCCACCTCCAGGAGAGACTGGCTCCAAACATCTTCTCCCCTTGTCATTGCTTCCCATCCTCCCCTTCAGGAGCCGCCTGCTCGATCCTTCGAGTTCGGGAAAGGCTCTGGATTTTTTGAGGGATGCTGGAGTGAGGCATCACACAAAGTGTCAGCATCCTCCTCAGCCAGCACCAGCTCCACTCCTCCATCTGCTTAAATGCCACCTCCAGGAGAGACTGGCTCCAAACATCTTCTCCCCTTGTCATTGCTTCCCATCCTCCCCTTCAGGAGCCGCCTGCTCGATCCTTCGAGTTCGGGAAAGGCTCTGGATTTTTTGAGGGATGCTGGAGTGAGGCATCACACAAAGTGTCAGGGCAGGGGGTACAAAGTGTCAGGGCAGGGGGGGGTCTCAACACTCCCAGGGGCCGCCCCGGCTGTGACAAAGCTCCCACACCATGTCCCCCAGCCCAGGGGACAGCCGGCTGGACACGGGCACCTCCACAGCACACGGAGAGGAGCAAAATTCCCTTTCCCGATGGAAACGGCGCCTGGTTGGGTCCGTAACAGCTCACCCCCGACACAGCTGCCGTGTCCAACCCTGGGTGTCACCCACGGAGGGACAGCCCTGGGGATGGTCCTGCCGCGGGTGGGAATGGCTTCATTGCTGTCGATTCCCTGAGTCTGAACCGAATCCCAGGTGACCAGAGGCTTTTCCGTAGGATCTGCCCAGCGCCCGGCAAACCAGGCCTGGAAAACGACCCCAGGGGACGACTTCCAGATCCTCATCGCCCCGATGAGCAGCTCCAGCCAATTTTGGAACATCCCCAGCACATGGCTCTATGTGGAATCTCATGCCCTGTGGAGCAAGGCACAATCCTGGGATGAGCTGGGACCAACTGGGATGAACTGGGAATCAACCGGGATGCTTTAGGCATCTCTGGCTGGAGACAGGCACACGCACTCCTTGGTGTATGCATGGATTGTGGCTCTGCCGGGAGGCTGATGTCCGGGGGGGTCCATCCCTTGGACAGACCCCCGTCACCTTCCCGGCCTTTGGGGA
>NW_010247215.1:0-3249 GCF_000690775.1 Eurypyga helias | reverse complement strand
GGAGAGGCATGGATTTGATGGATGTGCGACTCAGTGCTTAAAGAGCTTGTTAGATGGTCAAATTCAAAGAGTGGTGGTCAATGGCTCAATGTCCAGTTGGAGACCAATGACAAGTGGTGTTCCTCAGGGATCAGTATTTAGGATCAGCATTGTTTAACGTTTTTGTCAGCAACATGGGCAGTGGGATTGAGTGCACTCTCAGCAACTTTGTCAATGACACCAAGCTGTGTGGTACGGCTGACATGCTGAAGGGAAGGATTGCCATTCAGAGAGACTTTGACAGGCTGGAGTGGTGGGCCTGTGCCAACTCCATGGAGTTCAAAAAGGCTGAGTGCAAGGTCCTACACATGGTTTGGGGCAGTCCCAAACTCACATGCAGGCTGGGCAGAGAAAGGACTGAGCAGCCCTGTTGAGAAGGATTTGGGGGTGTTGGTTGATGAGAAGCTCAATATGAGCCGGCAATGGGTACTTGCAGCTCAGCTGTAAACTTCTAACTGTATCCTGGGCTGCACAAAATGTGTCTAGCAGGTCTAGGAAGGTGATTCTCCACCTTTACTCAGCTATCATGAGACCCCACCTGGAGTACTTTGTCCAGTTTTGGGACCTCCAACATAAGAAGGACCTGGACCTATTAGAATGAGTCCAGAGCAGTGCTACGGAGATGCTCCGAGAGGTGAAGCACATCTCCTATGAAGACAGACTGAGAGAAATGGGATTGTTCAGCCTGGAGAAAAGAAAGTTGCAGGGACACTTTATAGCAGTACCTGAAAGGGGCCTAGAGGAAAGCTGGAGGGGGACTTTTTACAATGGCCTGTAGTGATAGGACAAGGGGTAATGGCTTAAAGTGAAAGAATTACATTAGATATAAGGAAGAAATTTTTCATGTAGAGCATTGTCAGGCACCATAACAGATTGTCCAGAGAAGCTGTAGATGTCCCATCCCTGGAAGTATTAAAAATCAGGTTGGATGAGGCTTTGAGCAACCTGGTCTAGTGGAAGTTGTCCCTGTCCATGGCAGTGGGGTCGGAACTAGATGATCTTTAGGGTTCCTTTTAACCTAAAGCATTCTATGATTCTGTGATGATTCCTATATCAGCATTTTTCTATTACACCCTGAATAAGATACTCACACAGATGCTTACCATAGTCTATTTTGGCCATAATTGTTACTTCTTATATTTTATTGATTGTGAAAACCCCACTTCTCATCTTTCTTCATCACAACCCATGTAGGTAGCATTTCAAAGACTACCTTAGGGCTTTCTGTCATGATGTATCTTATGCATGGAATAAAATGTTAAGCAGTAACATAGACAACTCATTAGTCTTTCTAAAATGTTATTTCACCAGACTACCTGTTATATAGAAATGGAAATTACTGGAAAACTATTGTTTTGTTAGCTACAGATTTTTAAAGAGCATATGTCCCCTGCTGGATATTTAGTTCCCTTTTCACTCCTGGATTCTGTCTCTCTGTTGCACAAATATGTTCTCTACCTGGCTCTCTTTTTGACTGCAGTATTTAGCTTCTTCTCTAATGTAGGGATCACTCTGAGAAAGATGATACAGACAAGACTGCACTAACCTGGGCTCCTTCTTCTCTACAGTCTTTTAGCAGGATTTGTCCCTCAGAGACCCCATCTGTTATCATGGCATCTAGGGCAAGCAGTGTATTATTCTGCTTTTATTCTATACAAATATTACTCTAGCAGACTAGATGTCAGGGGAGCATCGTCTCAGATTGGTAGAAGGCCCAGTCTGGACACCAATGCTGTGCAAAGTGGAATTAGCTTATCTGCCTCAAGATCATTGCCAGTAATATGGACATGGAACAATCTTCATCCATTTGCCTAAATGCCAGGGACAGGTCTTGTGATGTATTTCAAAATGATGCTGTAGCCTGTCTTCCCTCTTTCTTTGCTTTCTAGTGGATCATAGAAGCATAGAATCATAGAACGGTTTGGGTTGGAAGGGACCTTAAAGACCATCTAGTTCCAACCCCCCTGCCATGGGCAGGGACATCTTCCACTAGACCAGGTTGCTCAAAGCCACATCCAGCCTCGCCTTGAAGACATCCAGGGATGGGGCATCCACAGCTTCTCTGGGCAACTTGTTCCAGTGCTTAACCACCCTCTCCGGGAAGAATTTCTTCCTGATATCTAATCTAAACCTCCCCCCTTTCCATTTAAACCTGTTCCCCCTTGTCCTGTCACTACAGGCCCTTGTAAAAAGTCTCCTCCCAGGGTCTACCTGCCTAAAGACCTATAAGGACCTGAAGCTGGGTTCCTTAGTGTCTGTGGTGGAAGAGTAGCAGGGACAGGAATAGGAACTTTCTCTACAGACAGTGAAGCTTATGGGTCTTATAGAAACTAAATAAATAGCTCAGATTTTAACCTGTGACTTCACAGTTGAAACTCCCCATAAGTAGGACTTCTAAGATAATGCATTAATAACTCCCCCTAAACCCAGCTCAAAATCAAATTTAATAAAAGAAATCCCAGCTTGTTAGAAACTGGATTGTCACAAGCACGATTCTCCTCTCTAGAAACAAGTATTGGGTTTTTTGGTTGGTTGGTTAGTTTGGGTTGTTTATAAATCATATTAGAATGCATGTGTACAATTTCTGTGGAGTTTCAGTGGGTGTTTAGAGCTCTCTGTTCTGATATTTTAAAAAATCTTTCCTGAAGTCACTTGAAACCTAACTTTTTTTTCACAGTTTGGTTGAATATTTAACCACATAACAAAAATCATGACTGTGATAATAAACAAAGAAGAGACATATATCAGAAGAAATTAAGGCAATAATTTAAAAAAAAAAAAATCTTTGCCTTTCTCTGAGTATTAGAATTGTAACTTTTGAATAAAATATATTCTTTTTTTGTACTTTACGAAGAAGAAGTTCAGGTATAACTCAGGGTGGTGGAAATAAGTGAGTTCCATGGAAAAGATGATGTGGACTGCATCCTATGCATACAAGTGGTTAAACTTACATAGAAGCTGGGTCTATGACATTTCCCTGAAAGGAGCTGGACAGGTGAATTGCTCAGACAGAAACCCAGATGACCAAGTCAGAGCATTCAGTGTTTGTTTTTGACAAACACCTGCTAGATTTTCTTGTCCTGACATGAAACATGTCACAGTGGAAGTACCACTGCACTGTCACCTGGACACCAGAAAAGAGCCTCCACTGGGACAACATAATGACTTGATTCTGTCAATTTGTGCTGCAGAACAGATCTTTCAGTTACC
>NW_010247214.1:389-590 GCF_000690775.1 Eurypyga helias | reverse complement strand
CCCGTTACTGCCGAACCGGGTGATGGACCGGGCGTCGGACCCTTTGGATCAGTCTCCAGCGCGCCCGGGCTTCCCAGCTCGGAGCACCCCAAGGCTGAGCGGGAATGTCAGCACAGCAGGGCGAAGGTACCCAAAACCCACGTCAACTCACAGCTCAAGGGTCGGTAACTGAGCCAGGGCAGAGCTCGAGAAGACATCCGG
>NW_010247214.1:0-316 GCF_000690775.1 Eurypyga helias | reverse complement strand
CACGGGCGGTACCACGTGCGTGTGAGGACGGATGAGAGGCGAGCGCGAGCGAGGGAAGGGGCAAAAGCTACGCTTGAGCTTCGGGCGGCAACAGGGACCCTTCCGCGCGGTGCGGAGCGCGACCACGCGCCTGCGCTGCTGTACGAGCTGCGTCCCGCGTTTTGCTGCGTTCAGGCTGACGCGCTTCCCAAGAAATAAACGAAATCTGTGCGTTCCAACCCGCCTTTGTCGGAGAAGCATCTCCCCGTCGCAGCATCCGAACGCCAAAGTCTCAAAACGAGGGCAGACAGGGTAAAACCCACAAGGTAAGTCCACG
>NW_010247213.1:0-265 GCF_000690775.1 Eurypyga helias | reverse complement strand
TGGGGCAGGACCTAGGGGACAACTGCCACTCCTGGGGCTCTCAGATGTGTGCCCAACCGAGGGACAAAACTGCCCAGTCCAGGACCTTGAACCGACCACCCGATAAGGGTGGTTAATCAGTGCTGGGATGTTCCAGCCAGAGGCACGGGACCGGCTGACCCGGGAGCAACAGCTGGGCAGAGCACTGCCCGGCCCCAGGACCCGGTGGCAGTGCCAGGCTAGCCAGAAGGGACATGCCCTGCGCCCGTGGCCCCGGACACCACTG
>NW_010247212.1:0-2599 GCF_000690775.1 Eurypyga helias | reverse complement strand
CCATTCTATGATTCTATGACTAAATTGATGATCTCATTCATGGTAGTGATAACATTAGCTATTCTTAATGCAAAGTGTCTTGGTTTGCAGATTCTTAGGTGCCCCTATAAAGTGTGATGTGGGTGGCTGGAAAATGACAAATGATGAACAAAAACAAAGAATCCTTTAGACACAACAAATGCTTAATGATGACTTTCCATCCCACTGCCACTGTTTACAAAAAATATTGACCTTCAAGAACAATAGAATTCATTGTTAAATGTTGCTTTCATGTCATTTCTTGAAATGTCAAGGGTGAAGTAACTGCTTGAGAAACAGAAATTAAATGCAAAATTATTTTTGAAAGCAATGGAAACACAATGAAACTTTACAACTTGTATGTCCAGATTTGCACTACGGAAATATTAAAATCAATGCTAGTGAATTCTGCAAACTTTGAGCATAACTCATATGTATTATATATTTTAAATTTAATTGACTTTCTAACTTGCTTAAATGCATAATTGAATTCCATAGTTATTCTTAATTTCTTGATTTCTCATAAGTATTTCATCATTATTTTTTCTACCCTTATCTTTTCCCCACTGCAATGCTCCTTTGTTCAGAAATTATATTTTAAGATATCAAAGTGGTAAAAATAAAATTACACTAAAACTATTATAGAAAGAGTTATAATAATAAAAAAAAAAAGCCAACAAAACCAAAACAAACAACAACAACAAAAAAATCCAGATCTGGGGGAGCTTATAAAACTAACCCAAAGCACTTTTGTCTTATAATTTAAAATTAAAAACATAAAATTTATCTTATGCTGGTCAAAATTCTAAATACTATAATATTTATGATTATCAAAATATGACTTTTATAATGAGCACCTTAAAAAAGAATAGGATAAGACTTGTAAATTAATAGGTTTTTTGTATTGTTGAAATATTATATTAATGTTTTTTTTTTTTTGTTCTTCTTGATGAGAATGAGAAAAGGTAAAATTTACCCTGCATTTCTGTCCTCTTTGTCTATTTTACGTGTCATTCTTACAGCATTTAAATTTAAGACCTTCTCTGACTGAGATATTTTTTAATTTAATGACCAAAGTGAAGTGGAGGAGTGATCTTTTCCCCCATGATCATTGTGTACATGGACCAGTTCTACTGCACTGTTATAACTGGTCTGTTTATTTTTCAAACAGTGCTGAAAAGTACATTGAGCTATGCTTAAATGTAGTGTTCTCTAAATCTTGGTCTCATGAACATTTATATAATATTTTTCTGATATAGCAAAAGACTGAGCAGTAGACTTTAGCTGATATGTCTTCAGTGTTTCTCTCTTCCCTCAACACAATTGTCTCACATCCAACAGCATTTTCCCAACACAGGTTCTAACTTATGTTGCAAATCACCACAGTTTGAAACACAAAAGAAATAATAAGAAGATATAAAAATTGTTTATGTCTATAAAATGTAAAAATCATCTATGACATGTTAAACTGAGAATTGAATAGGAGCAGTCCCATATGCTGTACAAGCCTAGCTATTTTTGATACTAACCATAGAATCATAGATTCATAGATTCATAGAATTGTTGGGGTTGGAAGGAACCTTAAAGATCATTTATTTCCACGCCACTGTCATAGACAGGGACACGCTCCACTAGACCAGGTTGTTCAAAGCCTTGTCCAGCCTGGCCTTGAAGACGGTCAGGGATGGGGCATCCACAGCTTCTCTGGGCAACCTGTGCCAGTGCCCCACCACCTTCTTGGTGAAGATTTTTTTCCTTATATTCAATCTAAATCTACCATCTTTAAATTTAAACCCATTACCCCTTGTGCTATCCCTACAGGCTCTTGTACAAAGTGCTCCCCCACTTCCTTGTAGCCCCCTTTAGGTACTGGAAGTGTGCTATAAGGTCTCCCCTGAGCCTTTTCGTCTCCAGGCTGAAAAAGCCCAATTCTCTCAGTCTTTGTTCATAGCAGAGATGCTCCAGCCCTCCGATATACTTCTCGGCCCTCCTCTAGACTCGATCCAACTGGTTGATATCCTTCTTATTTTGAGGGAACAAGAGCTAATTCAAAATTGCATGCAGTCCCCTTTGTGATTTGGGAGAAGAAAAACTCATTTTGTTGTGTGGTGAGTGTCTCTCTCCCATAATTCAGCATGTGGTCTCTGACACATTTAACATAAAATATGAAGCTTGAAAACCTAATTGAAGGTGACAAGACAAAACGAGGGAAGCTGTGTTGGGCTTAAGTGTCAAGGTATTGGCAGTGGGGTGGTATGCTGGTTTCAGGCAGGAAACAGCTCCTGTACTTCACAGTGCTGTCATCTGGCCTAGAAGAGCTGAGAGTGTTGTTTCATTCCATGGTATGTCAGATTTAGGACACAAGCCCAGTTTGGAGGTGGGAAATGGTCTGGCATGGGCCATTAGGACTTTAGGGTAGCTTGATATCTGGGTTGTTGTGCTAGCTTGATAGCTGGGTCATTAGCTCCTTTGATAGCTCTTGGCAACGTTAATAGCTGGGGGTGGAGGGAGCCCTTTTGTTAGTGAGCTGGGGAAAAGGGTGCTGGTAGTGGGATTGAAAACCTACCTCACCTCTAGAGGA
>NW_010247211.1:30735-32295 GCF_000690775.1 Eurypyga helias | reverse complement strand
TTAAAACATGACACTCCCTTAAATCCTCCTCCAAGACTCCGCCCATAGTGGAAGCAACATACAGGTGAGATAAAACCTGGAAGTCGCTGGTAGGAGGACAATGAACTAGGTCTTGATTTCGGACGCCTTGTAAATTATTCAGTGAAATGGTCTTACTTCTTGCCTTCAGTGGCTCTAGGTGAGGGCCCTAAATCCATACAAGTCATAGAATCACAGAACGGTTTGGGTTGGAAGGGACCTTAAAGACCATCTAGTTCCAATCCCCCTGCCATGGGCAGGGACACCTTCCACTAGACCAGGTTGCTCCAAGCCTCATCCAGCCTGGCCTTGGACACTTCCAGGGATGGGGCATCCACAGCTTCTCTGGGCAACCTGTCCCAGTGCCTCCCCACCCTCTCTGGGAAGAATTTCTTCCTGATATCTAACCTAAACCTCCCTGATTTCAATTTATACCCATTACCCCTTGTCCTGTCACTACAGGCCCTTGTAAAAAGTCCCCCCCAGCTTCCCTGTAGCCCCTTCAGGTACTGGAAGGCTGCAATTAGGTCTCCCCGGAGCCTTCTCTTCTCCAGGCTGAACAAGCCCAACTCTCTCAGCCTGTCCCCACAGCAGAGGGGCTCCAGCCCTCTGAGCATCTTCGTGGCCCTCACGTGGGCAGTTCCGCAGGTGTTTTGTTTGCTAAATCTCTTTAAGGAATGGCTTATTTTCCGTACCCCACTAGATGGTTTCTGCTACAGAGACGCTTTTTCTCTTAGTAGGTCAGACCAAAAAACTTTGGTATTAAGTTGGTCTCAGAAGCCACTGCTTTGCAATCTTCTTAACTGAAGGTTATTTGTACCCACTGAATGCAACATCTATGCTGCAAAATTTGGCAGATGAAGCCTTTTTTGTTGACTTTTTAAAATGAATTTTCTTGAAGAGGATGAGCAAGCAGAGAGGCACTTCCATTAGCACATCACAGAGCTAATATACTACAATTTTACCAAGGTAATTAAAGACAGAACAATGTGATGATCACATTAAGGTCATGACTACGATCAAACCAATAAATGAAGACGTTTGGGTGATGAAATCATCAACAGATCAGGATATAAAATCAAACAACATGATTTACAGTAAAAATAAACTCTTTTGTTCAAACCTTCCTTTGGAAGAGGGCATGAATAACAATTTCTTTCTAGTCTGAGGCCTCAGCCCCACTTTCTGCCGTAAGTGCACTGACCTGATCGAGGAAAAGCACAGATGGATGCTTATGTCCTACACCACAACTTGATTGTTTGTTCTGGTCTAATGTCCTTGCCAAGCAGATTTAAACAAGCACCACAGTGCCTTGAGAGCAGGCTGGAGAGACATTTCTGCCTCGCAGTCCCTGACCTGATTTCACGTGGCCTTTCTGGTGAAAAGGGGGAGCGCTGTACTCTTGTGGATTGACACTTCTATAGTTCTGGCAGAGCCAAGAGAAATGTCTTGTCCAGTCAGAGTTGCACTAGACTCAACTAGACAATTGTAAAGGACATTAGTGATGAAAGAATGACCATACTCAACCTTCCTACACAATGA
>NW_010247211.1:26444-30725 GCF_000690775.1 Eurypyga helias | reverse complement strand
TTAACAACTGATTTATTGTCCAACACTGACAGCTGGCCTGCCAGACGTATGTCTGCACATATGACAACATTATGCTTTAGGTAATATCTAGGAGGGGCTCTCTTAAATACAGCCCTCTGGGGAGCACTGTAGCCCTCCTACTCAATTTCTCCTCTCTTCTTCCCTAAAGGGTTCACAATAGTATTAGGGATACAGACAGCATTCATTTCATCCCCTTCTAATTCAGGCACAGTCTCTCCATTCTAATTAAAACAAAGTTTCCTTTCCTCAGATACAAAGTACCTCTTCATTAAACTGGTCACCTCCTTCTGAAGTTGACTAGCAAAACAGTAACAATTCAACTCATTCAAAGAAAAATACCATTTCCTTTATTTACGTAAATTGTGGGCCTATTTCACTGCTAAACATCTCCTACCCTGGATATTACTGATACATCCTACATTTTGCATCAAGTATGTTTGTTGAGGCACAGACTGACACACAACACATACAGCTGTATCAGATCTTACCAAGCCACACGCCCTCTAAAACGAACCATGCCAGAGACTTATGTCAGCCACTTTCTCCTAAACATTCCACAACACAGACTACTTCAACCAGATAGCTTCCTCCAACCTGAAAGTCTTTTCAGCCTAAGGTTCTGTGCAGACACCTACATCTTAGAATCACAGAATGGTTAGGGTTGGAAGGGATCCTTGGTTGGATCATCTAGTTCCAACCCCCCTGCCATGGGCAGGGACACCTTGCACTTGTTCTTCAGTCATCACTTCTTCCTTTAATTTCACTGTTAGTGCAAATCACTTAGGACACTGATTTTCTTCTTTCACACCACAACAAAGAATTTTAAATCATACAGTTTTGGGTAGCATTGCTTTTAACCCAATAAAATCTACCACTAATTAGGTCACTGTTCACCCTGTGGCCAAGTAAGCTGATACAAGGTGCAAGTCTCAGAAACACCTTCATCAGTCTCTGCTTTGTCCCATCAGTGCCCCATCAGAAGTGAGGCTCTTATGGACCTATGAGCCAGAATGCGACAAGTAATCATAGAATCACAGGATGGCTTGGGTTGGAAGGGACCTTAAAGACCATCTAGTTCCAACCCCCTGCCATGGGCAGGGACACCTTCCACTAGACCAGGTTGCTCCAAGCCTCAGCCAGCCTGGCCTTGGACACTTCCAGGGATGGGGCATCCACAGCTTCTCTGGGCAACCTGTCCCAGTGCCTCCCCACCCTCTCTGGGAAGAACTTCTTCCTGATACCTACTCTAAACCTCCCCACTTTCAGTTTAAACCCGTTACCCCTTGTCCTGTCACTACAGGCCCTTGTAAAAAGTCCCCCCCAGCTTCCTTGTAGGCCGCCTTTGGTTATAGGAAAGGCTGTTGAAGCACAGAAAGGGACAGGTTCAGATTACACAGGAAAATGAGCCCACAGGATGTGAAAAGAGTCTAACTAGCCACCAGCTATGGAAACAGCTAGAAGGCACATGAGGTGATGATTTGGACCCTAGTGACACTCCTCACAGTGAACTTCCACTCTGGGACAAGTCATTTTCTTTCAGTTTTCCAAACAAATGACATTATGGCTTACAAGTTACCGCAGAAGTAAAAGCAAAACCTTGAAGGAGATTAAAGCTTCCATTTATTAACTTTACTCTTTGCTTACCAGTGCAAAATTGACATGGTTTTCATGGCATTACTTTCCCAGGAGAGGTAATAAGAAGCCTTGTAACCATTGCTCAGCACTGCAGCACGTGAGGTTAAGCACTGCTCCCTGGAACAACTGGTGCTACCAAGTCAGTTCCCCATGAAGTCTCACTGAAAATGGAAGGAATGAACTATTTTCTTGCAAAACGAAGAAAGAGGGACCCTAGGAAAGCATGTTGATAAATGGGGTGTTGGTCTGACTTGTCCTTCTAGGAAGCCTTGTAACCATTGCTCAGCACTGCAGCACGTGAGGTTAAGCACTGCTCCCTGGAACAACTGGTGCTACCAAGTCAGTTCCCCATGAAGTCTCACTGAAAATGGAAGGAATGAACTATTTTCTTGCAAAACGAAGAAAGAGGGACCCTAGGAAAGCATGTTGATAAATGGGGTGTTGGTCTGACTTGTCGTTCTAGTCCTCTCCTTATAATCTGTGATCAACAAATGAGGTATGAAGCTCTTCGAAAGTAGCCCACAGACAAAACAACAGATTGAGCAAGACCAGTGTCCCCTCAAGCCCATCATCTTGTGTCTGATAATGACTAGTCAAAAATGCTCAGAGGGAAGTGGAGGAATACTACAGCAGACAGCTGTGGCTAAATTTATCTTTTGTTAAAAACCCTCCTTCTTACCCTAAATAAGTTGTTTAACCTTGCAACACATGGACAAGTTAGTCTTCCATGATTAATTCTGCACTGCCCATAAACTTTTCATTTTTGTAAGTGTAAAAATCTGCTATTTTCCAGGAGTTTTGCTAGTTTACAACAGCTTAAACCGTGGTGCAGATCAGAATGCACTCCTTATTCTCAGAACTCGTTTGTGGCAACCCTCTGCATTCACAATGGAAGCCCCTATCTTAGACTACTTATAGTTTTAAGTCACATCTTGAACGGTGTGCTGTCCCACGAATGCATTATCACCCACAGAACTGCTATTACCCAGGCACTGCTGTCTGCTACAAATACACTGCAAATTATCAACATTCCTGACTTCTGGATAGAAAATGAGGAATTAATCTGATGAATGACAAGTTTGGTTCACATCATGATGCTCTTGGTGTCATGATCCATCATGAAAGATTAAACACAGGTACCCTATGAATCAAATTCAGTCAGCAAACACGATGCAAATTCTTTCACTGAAAATATTTACCCCACCTGGACTACAGTATCTTTTTAAGATTAGATGTACATGTTGTGCTCATGGTTGCAAGTCCTGTTTCTGATCGGTTCACAACCAGCGACGGTTGTGTAGTTACCAGACAAAGCAAATGCTATACACCTCCCATTGACGGCAGAAATAACGGTGCATTTCAGCAAATCAAACACAAGGCTACAGATATTAACCCTGCAAGTCTCCAGCAGAAATATTTTTTAATCTAAGGTGGGACAGGCTCATAAATAATTTACAGGGAGTTATGACTTTATATTATCTAAGTAATATATCTGAGAGGACGGACTAGAATCAGTGGTGTGGGCTATTCCCCTCTGAGATCTGTAATAAATTTCTTACATTATAATCTGTTGTGAAAAATATTCTGGTTGTCACGCTCCATACACTGGAGGCATTCTAAGTGGCCTGCCACTGAGTCCCCATTGGATGGTAACACTGTCCAAATTTCTCATCATTTCACACTTTCACTCCATAGCCTCATGCTTGTTACAGCTCGCTGCTATAAAAATGATTTTTAATGGAAAAGATCTGACAGAGACTTTATGCTTCCTTGACAAAATTTTTATTGGGTTGAATACCGGAGTATTACTGACGTAGCTTTGGACAGGCAGCTATGAGCTGAGGAATTGCTCTGGGAGGAGAGTAGGGAGGAAGCTTTTATTGCTACCCTTATATCTCTGAAATGAAATGCCCTCAGAGCAAAGGGAGGAACTTGGATGCTGCTATCGGAGAACAGTATGATCCCCTGGGGCTTATCACCACACTCACACTATCAGGAAGAAGAGAAGCCACATTTTTTTTTTTTTCCTCCAAAAGTTTAACACACCCTCTAATCTCATGCCCCTTTATCACCATAATGCATAAATGCCTCTCATTCTTGTAGTCATCCTCACCTGACGCCTACAAAGTGGGGGGTGGGCAGAGAATAAAGACTCCTGTCCGCTCCCTGGCTCTCCCCCTACTGACTGTAGCCCGGCTGCACCTCCTTTTGTCAGCTACCTGGGGTACTGTCGTGGTTTAGGCCCAGCTGGGAACAGAAGACCACTACGCCACTCACTCAAGAATCCCCAGGTGGGATGGGGAGGATAAAATATAGGGAAAGGCTCATGGCTTGAGACAAGGACAGTGAGGGATCACTCACTCATTATGGTCATGGGCAAAACAGACCCAACATGGCAAAGAAAATTGTCTCTGCCACTCCTTTCCCCAAAGGGGAGGACTCCTCATACTCTGTCCCTACTCCAGTGTGAGGTCCCTGGCATAAGTCCTTCCCAGGGGCTGCAGTTCTTCTCAAACTGCTCTGGCGTGGGTCCCCCCATGGGGTGCCGTCCTTCAGGAGCCCCCTGCTCCAGCCTGGGCCCCCACGGGGTCACAAGTCCTGCAGCAAACCTGCTCCAGTCTGGGC
>NW_010247211.1:21220-26104 GCF_000690775.1 Eurypyga helias | reverse complement strand
TTAGATATGTACATTGCAATGCGGGAATAACATGCTAATGAAGCACTTTTCTTTCCCTTGGCTGTACAGGGCCCCCATGGCAGGGGGGTTGGAACTAGATGATCTTTAAGGTCCCTTTCAACCCAAACCATTCTGTGATTCTGTGATTCTCTGTGTGTGTTTTCCCTCAGAGGCACTGACTGGCTCCACCATGGTCAGAAGTGAGTCCTACTTGGAGCCAGGGGACATGGGAGAGCTCTTCTTGAAGCTTCTCACCAGAGCCACCCCTGTGGCCCTCCCCCTTCTAAACCCCCTACCACCACAGAAACCCGACACAGGTACAAACGCAGGGCTGTATCCCGTGCCGTAACTATGCAAACCGAAGCCAAGTGCAAAGCCAAGCAGCACTATGTCCTGATTAATGACAGCCATGGTCACTCTCTCATCTGTGTCCTCGTTCCTCACAGCAGCACGCCCTTGCACACTCCTTTGTCCCGACAGAGCTGTTTTGGAGCATCAAATAAAAGACAAAAAGAGACATAAAACCCCACAAGGCATTTCTGCAGCAGTGGCGTTGTGGCAGCCGTGGGTTAACTTGGCTAAGCTGCTGTGAAACCAGAAGCTGTGCTGTGCTCCAGGAGAGTACAGAGGCAATTACCAGGAGGTAAGCTGCCTGGCCAGGCCAGGTTAGATGCCTCAGCGTGCTTTCTGCCACAGACTGTTCAGGAAGGAGCCGCATACAGCAGTCCAAGGGCTTGACAATACAAGACAGTCAAAGATGGGTTCATCTGATTCCCATCACAGCCATCACTAGAGCACACGGCCCCTCAAAAACCCACTGCTCCAAACCCCCTGCTTAAGGCAGGTGTCTAGGCCCATCCTTCCTGCTCAGTGCTGAGGAAACGGCCACGACTGTCCAGCCCCTGAGCACCCTCCCAAGGTGAGAAACCAGAACTGCCCTATTAACTGTCCCTTACCCTTTCTACCATGTCAGTCACCAACAGCACCCCAAAGCAGGCAAGCTTTATTCAAGACAAACAGTAGCAAACCCCAAGTAACAAACCTCAGGGAGCTGAGCGCATCAGGAGACAAAGTCTGACCTTGAGAAGTTCTCACCAGCTCCCGCTGACTTCTGAGAAGTAGGACATGTATTTAGTTTCACCAGGAAAATTTTAACACTGAAGTCTAACATTCAGATGCAGCCTCAAGATGTTAGGTCTGGATTTACGGAAGTATTTAAGGGCTTAAAGATGCAGATACAGACAGCAGCAGAATTTTGAAAAATGCCTAAGTACCTAATATTATGAAAATCCTCTGAAAATCTGACTAGCTAGATATCTGAATCTTGAAGCGCTTAATGCTGAACTGACCAAAGTTCACAGTGCCCCAACACACTCTTACAAATCCTGCTCAAAATCTGGCCTTAAGGAGCCAGTGGCTTTTAAAGACTTTGGGAATTTGGCTCAGACCCTGAGAAGGATTTACATGCCTATAAGACACGTAAATACTTTCCTGTCTTAAATCTGGCCCTTGGTGTACACATTGCTGTCTCCCTCCTTTTTTATCGTGATGCTTTTCTGCAGATAATATTGTGTGGTATGAACATTCCAATGCTACTTTGCTGGCATCTACAAGTTGGAAAAAAAAAAAAAAAAAAGATAAACACTTAGAAGAGCTTTTTGATAAAGCCAGATCGACAGTAATTGAAATTATGTGCTTAATCAGAAGTACTGCATAAGGCAGCATACTGTACAGAGGCCTCTTACAGTTCCCTAAGTATATGTTGACCTAGTAGAAATCAACATCTATTGAAATAAAGGTTAATTAAAATTTATGAGCAGAATTTACAACTGTGAGCTGTCCCTCAAGGGTCTCCTCAGCTGGATGAAAAGTTTCATTTACTAGGAAAAATATTGCAGAAACTTCAGCTAAGAAACAGAGAGCATGCAGCTCTATCCCTTAATTCAGAATACGACCTTTTGGTCTAAAGACTTCTAATGTATCTCCTAAGACTTGCAAAGACTCACACTTCTTGCGCTCAACATGATTGACTCAGCTTTGCAAGATAAGGATAACACACATCATTTGATTTACTCTATGTCATTCAAATGGCAAGAGGACAGTCATTTATCTAAAAAATTACTTGATGAATCAACACAGCTTCCCAAAAAAGTCACGTACTACAAGGATTATTTCCCTCTTGCCTCATGAGCAATGGCACAAGCCTGTTTACCTGGCTTGCCATACTGTGGATTATGGCAACGTTAACGTTGTTGGCAGTTGCTAGAGACACTTCTCTATCGGTAATCAAGCTGTCTCATTTGAGTACGAACAGTAAACGTGGGTATGTTATACTGTATTCAAGGAGATAAAAAAGGAACAGGCTGCCCAGGGAAGTGGTGGAGTCACCATCCCTGGAGGTGTTCAAGGAACGTGTAGACGTGGCGCTTGAGGACATGGTCTAGTGTGTTGGTTTGATGGTTGGACTGGATGATCTCAGAGGTCTTTTCCAGCCGTAGAGATTCTGTGAAATCGTCAACAGCGCAGTGCCCACTGAAAGAGCTAGGCACTAAATAGGTAAGGCTGGCTCTTCCTTCTCACTAACTACTATGACAGTACCAGTCAGGCAGCAACCACTTGGACAGTTGTCACCAGGAGCCCAAAGTGGTGAAAGCCCAAGGCCCAGATCCCCTTTCCTGACAAGCTGTATCACAACAGCTGCTTTGTGCTTTCAGCATTTCTGCGTCACCAGCAGACGTGCCTGGAGAAAGAAAACCACTCTGTACTTCATCAAAAACACCAAGCCTCCCACATTTGTTTCTGTCCCACAAACAGAAGGATAGCAAGAATTTTCATGGAAAAACCACGAAGCAACATGCAAGCTGGACACGTTTTTCCAAAACAGCCAACAGCAATTACCTGGGATATGAGAGACGCACAGGACTACAAATGCAGCTGAATGCAGTCCTTTTTAATTCAGTGCCTACGAGCTATTGAATCAGTCACTTTCTCCCTATCAATGTTTAAATACCCGTTGTGTCCATGAAGAAACCCAGCAAGAGAGGCTGTAATAAAGTTTAAAAAAAAAAAAAAAGGCAAGTCCCCCAGTTACGTTAAGCAAATCTTCATGTCTGGCAATTGTGGGCGAGAATGCTAACTAATTAGCTGTGCAGGGGGGGCTGTTTTCTCTTACTCTCTCTGCCCAGAAATACCATCTTGAGTCTGAAATAAGCCTGGTTTTGAAAAAATTCTGATGCAGAGCCTCATCAACGCTTTGGATTTGAGAGAAGATTTTCTCCTCAACGCCAACTGGAACCGTTAGAAAATGTCACTGGATAGACTGAGAGGTGGTCAGGAAGAGAAACCAAGGCTAGCAAAAATCTCAGCAGCAATATAAAAAGCAAGAGAACAGCAATTCAAGGGAATTTATGCTTTCATTTATTATTGTAGTACCTTTCTCTACTCAGAGGGAGATTGAAAATAAATGACATGCTCAAGTGAAATACTGAACGGATCAGGTTTTTGTGTTGTGAATATAAAATCATGCCTGCTTTAAAGCACTCTGGGAGAACGAAAGCTTTAGATGAAATTCTGTGTTTTCATTTTCACATGAAAATCCTGCTGCAATAGCAACAGGATGCACACACTGGAGATCTGAGAAGACATTTCTAGGATGATTTACTCTAAATCACTTGTCCCACTCCTCACCAAGAAGCCTACAGCCAGTCTACTGGCTGAGAAGTAAGTTAACCCCATTAGAGAGTTCAGTACTGATAGGTTTAAGCTACAAAGCACCAAGCTGCAGAACTCATGTCTTAATTCACAGATGGATCAAAACCGGCTTAAAAGCATGGAAGTAACTGCACAGATTTACACCAAGCATTCTACCCAGGTTCCCGTCTCTGACAACAACCAGTACTGATGCTTAGGAATGCAGATGAGAGCACTGACTGTGTTTAGGAGAGATATTTCTCTTAATAATGGCTACACACAGTTTAAAAATCTCCTCACTGAGAGGTTACATGGGGACCACAATGTTTATTGGTCACAGACTGACAACAAACTTCTCTAATGCCAGCTTCACAGAACCCTGAAGCACCAAGTTGCAGACACAACTTTACACCTGCCTAGAGAAAGCCTTCCTTTTATTTGCTTTAACCGGATACCCGCTCACTTGGCCAGAAACCACAAACTGAAGATCCCCATTCATCTTCTTCACGCTTGTCTTAATTTGAAAGTTTCCTCTGATCTCCCTTCCGTCATTTCTCTGCCCAACTAGGGAGTCCTAATCAAATTAGTCTCTTCTCAGAGAATTCAGCATATTATGGAGCCTTTCACCACCTAGTCAGCCGGGTTAATACACTAATAGAGGTTATTTGCATGTGTTTCACCTCACCAAAATACCAGTCCAAGTGCTGAAGAGTGAAAGGACTGACTGGTATGGAGAGGCAACCTCTGCAGACCCCTAACTACGGGCCATCTCCTTTGTGACTCAGAAGGAGTTTGAGACAGCAGGGCATGGTGTGACGGGGGAAAAGGTCTCACACTGATTTCCCAATGCTTTACAGCTGCTGGATTTTGTGGCCCACGCCACAGAAAGCGTGGTGTCCCTCCTCCTCTATCAGTTGGCTGATCTGAGTCGCTTATGCTTCTGTTTCTGCTTCAGAACAACCACCCCTGCCCTTTCATGCCTCGCAAATGCCCTGAAATTCCTCAGTTCAAATCCTGCTGTTGACCTAAGCGAGGAGAGTTACAAAAGCTGTCTAAAACAGGTTGAATTTGATGGCCCCCCAAGCCCTCTGCAAAAGCCATTTGCCAGGCAAGTTGATAGGTTTCCAGAGATAATGGTGATTAATGCAACGACAATTTGTGTGCGTGCAGCTGAGTCACTGACCAACCAACTTC
>NW_010247211.1:15390-21189 GCF_000690775.1 Eurypyga helias | reverse complement strand
GCTGAACAACCATGTTTTAGAGTTGTTGAGTGTATTATGCTCTTTGAAGGTCTAGTACATGTCATCGTGCCACGACCTCCTGGGTTGGCATTGTACTGATACGAAAGGGAGCAGGACAGAAACAACAATCAACACAGGCTTACAAATTCAGCCTGGAATGCTCCCAGGAGAAATCAGCCCATACTGAGGCCTGAGCTGCTGTGACTTGACAGCTACCAGGACCCCAAAAGACACCATGTGGGGGGATCTGGGCCCTTCTGTCACAAACTGCTGTGTGTGAAAACCACAGGAAAGATTAACAATCCCCGAAGCACCAACCATTAGCAAATAAGGACTATTGACTTCTTGGCTTATGTCCAATAACCCTGGTAACCACGCGTATAGGGATGGGTGTCCAAGAGGCACTGTGCTCCCTAAATCCCTGCTATTTTCACGGGAAGTCTTGTCCCAGTACATATGAAATCCCACTAAACTTCTAACTTAAACTTTAAAAGACTTCGTCTCTCCAGTTTTACTGACTTGGAAATGAAGATCTGGGTACTCTGGTGCATAGACAACTGTGACCATGGTCAGGGAGGATAACAGGCTGCGGGCAAAACAAAGAAGAAAACTCACCTGCCCTCAGGGCTGGAGAGAAAACTATTATTCAGAGCCACTTTGTTAATAAATCCAGAAGAGCCAGTGGTCTTGTTATTCCTACCCAAAATGTGGGTTGTATTTCACAAGAGGAATAAGCAGAAAACAGAGGGTGAGGGCATAGATAAACTCTCACCTACCCCACACTGCAGTGGAAGGTTACTTTCCTAGATGTCCGTGTCAGAAGGCACCCACAGGGACCAACTGAGCTTACGTCCTCACTGTGATCCTAGGATGCTACGGCTGACTTAACAAAATGAAAGAGAAAGGGAAAGGAAAATGATAGGCCTGTGCAGCAGATCAGCAGCAGAGCTGAGAGCCCAGACCACTGCCTGCCAGTCCTCTCCTAGGACAAACCACTGGCGCTCTCCCTGGCTTTTCCTCCTTCTTCCTGCTCTTGCAGAGAACAAGCTGTAAAGTCCTTGCAGTCCATATGCATTTAAGTGTGTTTACAAGTGACACCTATGTGTGTACCTAACCACAATGCTTTGCACAGAAGAAGGTATGTCTAAGTCCTTGCAGTCCATATGCATTTAAGTGTGTTTACAAGTGACACCTATGTGTGTACCTAACCTTCTTTTGTGCAAAGCATTGTGGTATGTCTGAAGTTTTTTACATGGTGAATCACAATCCACCCTTGTACTTTTATTGGGTAACACTGATTGCAAAGCAAAACCGGTGTTTTGATATAGCTGATGTGTTTGTGCTTATAAAGTCTGCACAGACATACCAGTTCAATGACAGAGAGAAACCCTTTTTGCCTTACTTTCTGCCCAGCAAGCAAGTCTTCCCTTTTCCTTAGCAAACAATCTGTGTTACGATCAGCACGGGACACGCATATACTAGTTCTATAGCCTTGGTAATTTCCTTCCAAACCCTTTGTCATTACATTAAAGTATCACCGAAAGACACAACAGTTAATATTTGTCTTCGATACCGTCGCTTTATCTGAATTAAGGAACAGCTTGTTGATTACAACATTCAAACTCTGCAAGTGAAACTTGACACTACTGAAAATATATCTCCAGCTATTCTGAAAATATGCATCATTCACACACCACACACACAATAACCACACATTTGGTAACAAAAATTCACTATCCAGTGACTATCAAAACCATCCAAAGTACGACTAGATTTCTAACAGTTAAATACACAGTATCAGTGATATTAAAACTCAATGGAACCATGTGTGCATGTGCAATTTGTGAAATTAGTCTTTTCAGAAATAATCTAAAAGAAGTTTCTTTGTGGGAGTGAGGTAAGTCACTGTCAGGTTCAGTTGGAGATGGTAGCCTGAACTGCCACTCCACTCGTTAGAAACCTAAACACAGTCTTGAGCTTGGGCAGGTCCTACCCTGTGCCATCCAGAAAAAAGGTCCACCACGTGTCCTTGTCTTTTCACAGATCCATCCCCTGGCAGATGCCAGGTGGAATTTGATCCCCACCCCCAAGCTTTGACCCTGCAGTGAACTTTCTTTACCTGTACCAAGCCCTTCATCACCAGACCCTGGCTGGGAATGAGATTTTAATGAGGTCTAAGCCTCCCTGTATGACAAACTGTCTTTCAAGGCAACACGACAAATGTCACTGTCAGTGCTGTGGGTTACATCCCTTAAATTACATGACAATACCAAACAGCATGGAAAGGGAGGTGGACATATCTGCTAATAAGTGTACGTACATTTGATTCAATCCTCCTGCTTTTTAAAATTTCATGTTCTGATGGGAAGGAGAAGAACCTGAGATTGGAAACATGTTTGTTTACATGACTATTTGCAGGGGGAAAATAACACCCCAACAACAAAAGAGTGATCAAATTCATTTGCATTTGGGCAGCTAGATGATGCACATAAAAAAACCTTTACTCTAAATCCTGCATTCCCGTGGATGACATACATTGTTCAGACTGTAATTCGACTGGAATTGCACCTCCTATTCCCCTGACCATTCACTCAAATAAAAACAGCATTTGCTGTGGTTGCACTCCTATTGTTTTCCTGCTCCCTCTCTACAGATACTTCTGGCAAGTGAATTTCCTGGCAGGGACGTTATGGAAGCAGCAAGTTTTAATTTAACAGTAGAGAACGTAGACAAAAAGTGGATTTTAAAACTTAAACACAAGTATGTATAGCAGAAACTTGCACTAAATATTACTCTCATTATATTCTGACTCAGTATAGTGCTGAGGAACATACCTTTAAGCATTGCCTGAAGTCCCCTTGAAATCTCTGTACTAATATTTTCCTGAACTGGAACCTCCATCTGGGTAGAGAAACAATACCTTGTTATAAGTGATGTGCCTAATAAAAATGAAACAGCACAGCTTGCATTTTGATTGCCAATTACTTGCAATCAACTGCTCAGAAAAAACTCGCTGATCAAGAAAATATTCTTAGAAATATTCATTAAAAATATTTGTGAACAACTTCAAGTGTATACAGGAAAGAATACCTATGAACAAGTTCAATTAAATATAGGAAGGAAAACATATTAATGTTGCCACATCAGCCAGGAGGTGAAACTTCAGGTTTCTTAATTTCTTTTCTATCAGTGATATACTTAGCTCTTATTGTAAGGCCATGCAAACTAAAAATTCAGCTTGCTGCTTGAAACGCTAAGAGTGCCATTAATACCACTGGTTAGTTTTGGAATACGCAACAATAAAATGTTTTATTTGAATGCATCTATATTCACCATCAAAAAACTTCATTAAATCTCAGTTACTACTACTCAGAATTGAAGTTAGGCAGAAAGTATCATAAATACTGAAGAAAAAATTAAGCCTATAAAAAGCATGGCAAGTAATAGGAAAGGGAAGCAAGATAAATATTCAAATCCATTTCCATTTCATGCACACTTCTGAATAACCGAGAGTGAAAAGTACCAAAAATGCTAAAATGACCATTAAAAAAAATAACTCTGACCCTAAAATCTGGCCCTCGATCAAGCTGAAAGAATGCACTTACTCAGCATCTTTCTTATAAGAGGATATTTAAAAGGTTCAAAGACAGAAACATTCACGTTCCAGTGAAAGCTGAGAGGCTTTGCAAACCTAATTCTCATTTGGGTCCTAAAATCTTCCTCCGCTCCTTGAGAGGCTGGATAAAATATTAAATACAAATTAAAATTTATACTTCCCAGTTGTTCCAGATACTAGTTTTTTTAAAAAGTATTTCTGAAGGAATTGGAAGGTTTTAAGGGAAACTTCCTATTTGTATAGAAATGCTTCAAGTTTTAACTGAAGGATAAAAAAGTGGAAAATATATTCACTTGTGGAAATAGAACATTTTGATGGGCCTTCTAAAGTCTGAAACATACAGACTTTTTTTATGGAAAACAAGTACTGCTCTGGTCAGGGATATTGGGTCATCCATTAAAAAAACGAAGTAAACAGCTGCTAGTTTAGTTCAGTGGCATCTCTGTCTGAAAGTCACCCCATCCCCTAGACTTGTGCCTGCGCTCCCTGTCTTCTGGATAACCTGTTAATTGAGCAAGACTTAGGAAATCACAAACAGCCAACTGCAAAAAGTTTAGCTGACCTTAAGGACGCATCCCTTTTATCAAAGTTCCTAACTTTGTGAGCTGGTAACCGATGTGGGGAGTGAGGGCAACCCACCACAGACCACACCATCGACATGCCGAGGAATACTTCGGTAAATGTAGTACTACGGGAGCTCTGTCTCTGTTTCAGGAAGTATTTCTCTCATGGATGCATGTGACGGGATATCTTCAGACTCCATCACAACGGAAAGGAAGCAGAGAAGTAGATGTGAGCATGAATAGGAAGACCAACTAAAAGGTGGTCTTGCTGACTCCCCATCTTACACTGTCTGCTGAATGCAGCAGGTCATGGCACATTACAGTCTCTCCTCATGCTGAAACCACGATGAAATTCAAGACACATTTTACTGCAAAGGCAAAAAGACTTGCACTAACTTTCCCGTTGCTGTCTTACAGTTTGGCACCATTTATCCTTCTATTATTTCCTTCAGAAGAGCAAAATATCTTTTGTATTAAAGTAGGTGACAAAAGCTTTAACTTCTGAAAAGAAGAATGAAATTAGGAAGAAGTGGAATTGGATAATGTCAGTATTATTCATAGGAACACATACCTAATTTATAGAGTGCTGCTTGTATGCCATCTAAAATTGCTATAACTCCAATTAAGCCCATTTAAGTAATGAAAAGGACTATTCTACTGTGTCTGAATATTAATTTCATGGTCTGTTTTACCTACCAGAAAGTAAAACCATATTCCTAACTCATATACTCATTTTACAAAACTCATTAGCAAAATTTCCAAGGTGCAAAGGTCCTTCCAAAAAATATTATTCTTACATCCTACAACTAGATTTCTAAGTGCTGGACAGCACCTTGTGTCGAAAATATCAGAGAGAGATCAAATTTGCATCAAGGTACCTAGATGTGAAAAGCCTTCGACACTGTCCCGCACGACATCCTTGTCTCGAAACTGGAGAGACATGGATTTGACAGACGGACCGCTCGGTGGGTAAAGAACTGGCTGGATGGCCGCACTCAGAGAGTGGTGGTCAACGGCTCGATGTCCGAGCGTGTAGCATTCCTCAGGAGTCAGTACTGGGACCGGTGCTGTTTAACATCCTTGTCAGTGACATGGACGGTGGTTGAGTGCACCCTCAGCAGATTTGCCAATGACACCAAGCTGTGTGGTGCAGTCGACATGCTGAGGTGAAGGGATGCCATCCAGAGGGCCCTGGACAGGCTGGAGAGGCGGGCCTGTGCCAACCTCATGGAGTTCAACAAGTCCAAGTGCAAGGTCCTGCACATGGGGTGGGGCAATCCCAAGCACAAGTACAGGCTGGTGGAGAGTGGATAGAGAGCAGCTCCGAGGAGAAGGACTTGGCAGTGTTGGTTGATGAGAAGCTCAAAATGACTCATCAAAGTGCACTTGGAGCCCAGAAGGCCAAGCATTCCCTGGGCTGTATACAAAGAAGTGTAGCCAGCATGCTGAGGGAGGGGATTCTCCACCTCTACTCTGCTCTTGTAAGACCCCACCTGCAGTTCCGCATCCAGCTGTGGAGCCCTCAACATAAGGATATCGACTGGTTTGAGTAAGTCCAGAGGAGAACCACAAAGATGCTCAGAGGGCTGGAGCCCCTCTGCTATGATGAAAGCTGAGAGA
>NW_010247211.1:0-15289 GCF_000690775.1 Eurypyga helias | reverse complement strand
CGTCTGCTGTTCGTACCATCATTTATCTGTATTTAAATCTAACCCAAATGCTATCTAACTCTGGTATATTGGTATCACAATTCAGCTCTTCTCAATAAGCAGTTCGTGTAGGTAGTTGAGTGAAGGGTCAGGGGAAAAAAAAAACCCAAACAAAAATATTTTCCACCTAGTGCAAGGTGTCCCTGGCCATGGCAGGGGGGTTGGAACTAGATGGTCTTTAAGGTCCCTTCCAATCCAAACCACTCTATGTCTGTCTGGGGGAGACAGAATTAAATAGCCCCCCAAGATCCAGAATTATCTGCAAAAATCAAGTACCATAAGTATTCTCAAATTGGAAATCCATATAATCAGGTAACAGCTTTGAAAAACTTGGCATTTGAAACCTATTAGAAAATGCAATATAATTAGTAAATATAAGCTTACTTCAAGTTTTACATAGAATTTTTTTTTTTTACAAAAGGATGTTAAATGAAGTTAGACAATCTCAGGTCAAGACAAGATAACATTAGCATTGGGAAACAATTTTGGAGATGCGGTAACCTGTGTGGTTTTGAAACGCAGCATAAGGACAGTGGAAATTCAATATATGATACATTAAACGAATATTTACTTCTGTTTTTTAACAAGGTCCAGAATGTATAGTATTTATATTACATTACTCTTGATGGCCCACAGAGAGGTGTGCATGCTCACCTTCAAGCAAGTAACTCCCACACTCATCCCCACAATTAAGTGTGTGCGAGATGGAGTCCAACATCACCAAGGACACAGAAAGGTCCGAAAGAAGAACTGCAGAAAGACTGATAAGTAACTCAGCAAGTAACTCCTCATGTAGCTCAAGACTCAATGCTGTACATCACATTCAGCTCCAGTAGGAACTCAAGCAGCTGCTATTTGTATTAGTAGCATTTACACACGTAAAGCATTTGCACCTCTTTTTCCAATCCATTAGTAAGTCATACGTAAGTAATACTCTTTTACTTTATCAGCTTCTTATCCCTAATGATACCTTTAGCAGGCCATTTCTCCTTCTTCCTAGTTAGCAACAGACAAAAAAGCTTTCGAGTACAGTTAGAAGACGTTTTGGAAAACTTAAAAATTACTCCACCAAATACATCGCAACAGTAGAAAGTGACATCCAGCAAGCAGAGGGAGAAAGAAGCTAAAGATTCAAAGTCAGCTTTGACTCTTACCCTCTGCCCTCATAAACGTGTGCCCTTGCAGGAGGCACGGATATGTGCCTGGCTTTCTGTGATTAAGGTCCTTTTCCTGTACCTCAAACCTCCCCTGTCATAAATCGTTTGGCTTCGTTTTCCCTCATCTCCTTCAATTACTGCTTGCATATGGATGCAATTCTCTTATTACTTAGGTAGGCAATTATGAAAAGAGATCTTCAGAATCAGAGCCAGCATTGTCAGGCACGAACTTGTACCGGATAGGTCCTACAACCTCCAGCTTGTTTTTCTTGGAGCAAGGAAATCCTGCAAAACATCGCAGTTCAGCTGTGGCTGTAGGTGGATTGTTCTATCCTCCATTGAGACACCCAGATTGGAAGTCTGGGCTTCTGATACAGGCAGCAACATCAGGGACACCCCTCCAAAGGATTTACAGCAAAAAAATCTGGCTCCTGCTGCAGTATGATCCCTGCAGGAGCCTGGCTGGCTCTACTGCCCACACAGTGCAGCCCAGGAGCTCAGGAAATAGGGCAGCCATCAGCGGGCCACGGGATTTGTACCAAAGTTCTTGGCCTCAGGATGGAGGCATCTCTGCCTTGGGGTGTTTTGGAATGTATCTTGACTTTTTTTTTTTTTTCCAGAGGGTTTAGACAGAACAGCAATTTTTATGAAAATCAGAGGACAGCAGAGCCAACATAGAAGCATATGGGATGACAAATACAGGTCCAGCCCATGAAGAAATTGATAGTCTTAGAATAAGGTCATATGCCCAAATTTCCCAATTTCCAAGGCTGAAGTCAGGACAGGCCAGCTAAGAGCGATCACAGCCAATACACAAGACAGAAAGTGGAGTCTATCTATATGAGGAAATACCTGAGAGTGTAATGCCCAGTCCCACACACATGCTTCAAGAATCTAAACCCCCTCCTCATCCACCTAGGACACTGAATCCTCTGCGGCTCCTTCTGCTAGGCTCCAGGCTTGCCAGCTGTATGGGCAACGGCTGTGACTGCTCCCATCACCTACTCTGGGCTAGTTCAGGTACTGTTAGCAACGGTGCTGCAGCAGGACAGACCAGAATACAAGCTGATAAATGTTGTGTCGTTGCAGTCACCACTGCTATTGTAGCTGCCAGAATGAGCAGGTTTAAAACAACAGCACCATGACCATATGGCCAGGAGATGCTTTACTTTATGCACCCAGGCATTGAAAACCAAAGTGGGTGTCTTAAAGAATGAATTAGTAAGATTCTGCCCATATTGTAAAGCCTCCAAGCATTCCCAGGCATTCCCTAGATATTGCTACCCGAGACAAGTAGGGTAGGGATGACTAAAATGTAGAGGGGAAAAAAAATCTTAACAAGAATTAGTTGTATATTAAATACCCATCAAACTCACATCTTAGAAGTACAGGAGTGAAGAGTTAAGGACACACAAGCTGTTAAGAAATGTGATTGTCTCACATTTGTGCCAAGAAAACTTTAAACTAAGCAACACTGCTTTGTACAGTATTAAAGAGAGGTCAAGAATCAGACCTACACATTCATCACAAGATGAATGGATTATAAACAGACTTTTAAGATGGCAATAAAATCATTCATTACACTTTTTAAATGAAAAGTTGGAGTGAAAAAGGCAGCCAGTGGTAATAATTGCTATGAATAGCCACAGCTGGCAAGCAGCTGGATTTCAAATGGGTTTTCTTTCCCAAATGCCAAAAGCACTAATTCATTGCTGCGACTGTGCTTATGTGAATTACAACTTTTGCAAACACTGTCTATTAGCATGATATACACAGCCCCTGCATGTTCTGTGCAGAGCACAATGTATTAATTGGTTGAATGGCAAAACAGAGGGGACCAATATGGCCCACATCATCACCTCTACCAGCATGGCATTGCCAAAACCTTGTATTCAAGATAAACCCATTTCTGAAGTCACCCTGCTGGAAACAGAAGTTTCTGAAAGTGGCGGTGACTCTAGAAAATTAAAACCCTGCATCCGCACTTTGGGAAAAACACCTTATTCATGAAGGCTGTGATTTTTCAGGAATATATACAGCAGTCATGCACACGAGCTCAGATTCCCACCCAACCTAAGAGAACACGATCAACTCACACCGGCAAAGCCACAATGATTTACACTGAGATTTTCTCCCCTTGCATTAAACACCCTCCTACAGTTACCAATCTAAGTATTTATCTGAGTCTATAAAAGTGAGTGGCACCCAAAATGTATCACCTTCCTGCCTTAATTGCACAGAATAAGCTATGGGCGACCGCTGGCAAAGGTCAAGGTTTCAACAGCAGTTCGATATCCCCAGGAGCGTTCTGGATAAGCAACAGAACAGATTACTTTGGGCATCTCCAAACCTAAGGGGTCTTCAGGATCATCTGCCATAAATAACATCACAATAATGTTGCCGTAGCTGCAGTGGTCTAAAAATAAAAGAACATGATAAAGCTTGCAATTACAGATCTCAAGACCTATTGTCTACACTTTCCACAAAAGCTCCCCTATTCTTTTCCAGCTCTGAAGGACAATAGATGTAGCTGGCCCTGCCCTGCATCAGTGCAAAGACTAAAGGAGTCCTGCAGTTCCTTCCAGTCCCGATTTCTGTGAATCGTTGACTTGGGAGATCACAACATGGAATACAGCTTTACCATTCAAGATGAGAAGGGATTAATAATGGGTATGATTCAGAGTTTCAGAGGAAAAAAGGAGCACAGATCAAAGAATTACACCCTCCTACCACGCAAAGTCCCTGTAGGCTGATGCAGCAAAGTTACTGTGGCTGCTGATAACTCGAAGGCAGGGCAGACACGGGCTGTGCCTGTATTACACTGACCACAGCAGGGCCTAGTTGAACACGTCTATGTTCCACTGCAAACACCAGTGAGAACAGCAGCCGTCTTAAAAGCTCTATTTAAACATAGAGCACATGGACACATTCAGAGCGTGGCAGCATAGTATGTTCAGGAAAGATTCCAAACATAAAGCTTTCTTTGAGGAAAAAAATGGTCCTTGGAACAAAAAGGAATAAAGTGGGCAGTCAAGCAACAAACTTATAACTGGCATTTCCTGAAATTACAGTCTGAGTTAACACTTGGCCAAGACACTGGAAAAAATCCTTCTTTTGATTGCTGCAAGCTGCCCTAAAAACATTCCTTTTGGGCTTGTCACTGAAACCTGCTAACTAGTGTAATAGTCCTCCTTGCTAAAACAGCCTTCATTTATCACAATTAGACTCAACTGGTAAACTTTTCCCCAAACCTAGTGAGTGAAATGACTGGGAGTGCAATAAAGGATACTATCCCTACAGGTATGGAACACGGAGACGCTGACAGTGTACTCTGCATACCAGAACAGAAGAGCCTGTTGTCTGTTACTGCCCGTGGTACTTACACTGCTGTTAGCATAGTGTTAGGGCACCCTGTGGTCTTCAGCCTGCTTCTTGCATGACTCCCGACGCTCGTATCCCCATGCTACCACGGAAGGAATTCAAGCAGAGGCAGGCTGACTTGCTCACAATCACATGAGAACACAAAGTGTGGAGTTAAACCTGCATCTCCGACCTGCAGTGCTAGTGGTGGCTCCCTCCCTTCCTCGGTACCGTAAGTGTTCATCTAAAACTTTGTCACTGGGCCGGTGCGGTGATGGGAATCGCTGCAATATTTCCATAAACCTCAGGCTATCACAGTTCCCCTGTCTGGCCATCTAATCCATTCCCTGGATGAGAAATGGTTTAACATCTGTCCTGCAGTAGAGAAAAAAGCTCACAGATAGTCGGTAGATGCTTCAGTGAGCACAAGAACTACCCTGGGCTACCCAGAGAAGCAGGAATCACTTCTCCTAGGATGCAAGTCCCAAGGACTCAAGTCTCAAGGACTGAGCATTTAAACAGAAAGCATATGTCTATTTTTAACTTCTCCAGCATCAGCGAGCTAAGGGAGAGAGGGGTCAACCGTCATGACCCACTGGAGGCCAGCCGGACCTACCCAAAGGGAGGCTTGCATCAACACCGCACCGTTACAGTCACTTCGGGATGCTTCGTGTCCCCCCAGGGTTAACCTGGACAGGGCTCACACTCTTCCCCAGCCATGTTCCCCAGAACGCACTCGCAGTCCCACAGGATCTGTGACTCAGGCTTCCCGAGTCGGAGGTGTATATATTACCCATAAATTTCTCCGGTTGTTTCTTTTAAAATCATGTGAACTTTCAGCGTTTACTTTGAGGCAAAGGTTCCATGGAAACCAGGTAAGGGAGTCCAGATGGTGTATCAGAATCATGGCTGGAGGAGGGAGTGTTATTTTTATGTAACTGTATTTGTAGCATCCCAGTTACAAATAAAACCTTAAATATTTTACCACAAATGCTATTTCACTAACTTTAAAATAAATCGTATATCCTCTACAGTAAAATACTACCCTTTGTAAATTATTTGGAGTTTTAGACCAATCTAAAAATTGGTCTTTAGATTAATTTCTTCAGTTCCTGCAGTTTCTAGCATGGTCCAAGATATGCCATGCAAAGACAGACAACCTTTATTCCTAACAAGGGCCTGTAGTGACAGGACAAGGGGTAACGGGTTTAAATTGAAAGTGGGGAGGTTTAGATTAGATGTCAGGAAGAAATTCTTCCCGGAGAGGGTGGGGAGGCACTGGGACAGGTTGCCCAGAGAAGCTGTGGATGCCCCATCCCAGGAAGTGTCCAAGGCCAGGCTGGATGAGGCTTGGAGCAACCTGGTCTAGTGGAAGGTGTCCCTGCCCAGGGCAGGGAGTGGGACTGGGTGGGCTTTAAGGTCCCTTCCAACCCAAACCGTTCTATGATTCTGAGATTCTACAAACACAACCCTCTGCGTGGAGCCTGAGCTTGTCACGACAGCGTTGAGACCACTGCTTCATTTGGGCAAGGTGGGGCTAGCTGGAGACTGAACGTGGTCCTACATACCTTCAATCATTTTGGTCTTCTTAAGAGAATAAAAATATCCTGAATAAAACCCCTGTACATTCAATTCCGTGCAATGAAGGATGAGCCCTAAATGAGAGAGATTAGATTCATTACTCAATACACTATTGGAAGGTGCTAACGGACAAGGCTGGGGAAGGACCACGTACAGAATACAAGCAGAAGCACGTAAGTGGTCAGGACAACACTTGTAGAGGCTTTCTTCACTTGGAGCCCCCAAATAACAGAATATTCTGTGTTAGGTGGAAGGGGGAAACAGTACAAACACTGCCAAGCATTCCGCACCTAATCCAGTGAATTTACGAAGTTAGACTCCCTGAGTTTCCTAAACAATCAGTAAGAAAGACTTCTGCAGAAAGGAGTACAGAGTGTGTTTCCTCAAGCTCCATTTACAGTCAATGGAGAAAAATTAACCTAAGTTGTGCACAAGGAATCTAAACTAGTTGCATTAGCGTGGGAGGTATGAATCTCCTTCTGCAGCACAACGCACAAGCGTTTCAGCACACGTGTCTAGGAAGTGCACACTAATATTTCCAGGAAGCAGTACAGAATACAATCCAAGTTAGACATATCAAAATGAAGAACTGGGACTTCCAACGCTTGCCTGCCTTTTCACGGGGTGATATCCCCTCTCTACCTGTTTAGATAGGATAGAGAAGGCAGGAGTGTATGGTTTTGCTCACCTCCAGCTGAAGCACATCATTCTCCTCTCAGTAGCAGCATCCAGCTCTAACAGCTGCTGTATACTAAGTAACTGCCACTTCACATTCGTAGGAACCATTCAGGAAAAGAGACATTATCTGTGCCTAGGGGCTGGAGTGAAATCAGGACGAAAGCAATTGTACTTCCCAAACACGCATCACTTATTGCCCCTTATTTTCTGTCCCCTCTCTATCCCAATTTCCCCATTTGCTCTGTTTGCATCTGCCACAGATGACCAGATCTCTCTGCCTTACACCAAGCTCTGCAGGATTCCTTGCACCAGCCTTCTTCCCTGGAGTGGGAACAAAACACTCAACGCAAGTGATCTTTTGTGCTGTACGTGTCTACCCTCAGAGGTGTCTCTCCAGGATCAAATCCAGCCATGTTTGAGTCTAATTTTGATAAACGAACCCAAGTCCTGCTGAGTAATGTGTGTGCTTAACGTAAGGTAAGCAGCCACCTCGCTGGGGAGCATTAGGACCGTATACGCCCACAAGTTTTTGCGAAGTCCTAGCCAGGGTTGTACTTCAAGAGGAACTCTGTAGCACCTCCAAGAAAGTTGAACAGGGTGCAATTATCCATATATCCTTCAAGATTTATGAGGATTACCTCTCACCGTGGTGTAACCCCAGTCAGTAATGAAGCACCACCCAGCTGCTTGTTTGCTCTTCCCCTCCCAGTGGGATGGGGGAGAGAATTGGAAGTACTTACACAAAAATATTCTCACACGCCACATTTCAGCCTCAGGACAGATCTCTGGGTGATGTTTTTTGAATAGTTTAACCCTGAACAAGACCCTGAAACACAATGAAGTCACATAGCAATAGGAGTATGTTGGCTTGAACGTCCTAAGGATATTCAAAATTCTTGAGAGCTGGTGTAACTAGACTGAAAGAAAAAGGAAGGGGGGAAAGCATCCCCTCATCTTCCTCATAGATTGGTTCTCAGAGGAGAAAAGGTGAAGTGTCATTATTAAGTTCCCAAAATGATGGCTGAGGTACGGAGATGACAGCGATACTGTGTACTAACACCAGATTAGTCTCTTAACCAGTAATGTTACTGTGTCATAAGCTGATGTTAGATGGTTAGATGATAACAGAAAAATGATAATCCTGTTCTATCTCCAGGAAATGATAAACTGAACCACAGGAAAATACCTACAGCACGTAATGATTTACATAACACAACCACATGAACAGATAAAACAACACTGTGACCAGTGACAATTAAACTAATGTAATGAACGCTTATAACAAATTTATTTTAAAATACTATGGTCAGATCTGTCATTATCTCAACCCTTCAGGCCCTATGCTGGGTGCCAAAAAGGACTGGTTTAGTCCCAATTGGTAACCCAGCACCACACAGCCGCTTGCTCACTCTCCCCACCCTGCAGTGGGATGGGGGAGAGGATCAGAAGGGCAGAAGAAAGACACAGGTTGAGATAAGACATGGGTTGAGATAAGAACAGTATAATGATTCAAATAAAATAATACATATTACAGCAATGATAAATTGTAATGAAAAGGAAAACAATAAAGAGAGAGAGAGAAACAAAACCCAGGAAAAACAAGTGATGCAACTTCTCGCCACCCACTGAATAATGTCTGGCCCGTCCCCAAGCACTGATCGCTGCCCCCAGCCAACTCCCCCCAGTTTATATACAGAGAATGACATCATATGGTATGGAATGTCCCTTTGCCAAGTTTGGGTGAGCTGTCCTGGCTGTGCCCCCTCCCAGCTTCTTCTGCACCTCCTCACTGGCAGAGCACGGGGAGCTGACAAGTCCTTGACTTACTATAAGCACCGCTTAGCAACAACCAAACCATCAGTGTGTTATCACATTACTCTCATCCTAAATCCAAAACACAGCACTATACCAGCTACTAGGAGGAAAATTAACTCTATCCCAGCCATAATCAGGACACCTCTAACACATGGTACCAAGGTAAGTGTAGAGATGACTGCAGAGAAAACATTTGTCTTTCCAGTTGCAAGCTTGTTCATTCTGAATGTAGACTCACCCAAGCGTGGAGAGTTGAGCCCAACTTTACATAAGCAACCAGTAAGAGAACTGCCCAATACATTTTAGCATATCCAGCATTCCTTAATACTCCATATTTGGAAAGGAAAACCATGTTATTCCTGTGCTCAATTACATTTACTCCCCTCAGAATCAAGATTCGACCATCTTCAACACATACTCAGTCACTCCAGCTACATTTCATCAACTCACACTTTCAACTATCTTTAGGCAGAGACACTGATCCCAAAACATAGACACAGGCGTACCCAAACAGGAGAGTCAGCTCCTCATTTTAAAGGAAATTAATAGCCCAAATGAGAACAGAAATGGTTTCCAGTCTCAAAAAACAGCTCATAAGTTGTTGCAACATTGCCCAAAAAGGCTCATTAATAAATTATCATAGAATCCCAGAATGGTTTGGGTTGGAAGGGACCTTAAAGACCATCCAAGTCCCCCCCCCTGCCACGGGCAGGGACACCTTCCACTAGACCAGGTTGCTCCAAGCCTCATCCAGCCTGGCCTTGGACACTTCCAGGGGTGGGGCATCCACAGCTTCTCTGGGCAACCCATCACAGTGCTTCCCCACCCTCTCCAGGAAGAACTTATTCCTGGTATCTAATCTAAACCTCCCCACTTTCAATGTAAACCCGTTACCCCTTGTCCTGTCACTACAGGCCCTTGTAAAAAGTCCCCCCCAGCTTCCTTGTAGCCCCTTCAGGCACTGGAAGGTGCAATAAGGTCTCCCCGGAGCCTTCTCTTCTCCAGGCTCAAATTAAAAGTTGGCTTTGAAGGAGACAGGTTAGATTTGAATATGTAGTCCTCAAAGGATGCCTGGAAAGAGACGGGCAATAACATTTAGCATGTCACACCAGAGCAGGGTCACTCTGAGAAGCACGATGCAAGATGCAGGGCAGATCAGATCAAGACCCTGACCACATCACTCGTCTGTATCGCAGGATCCGAACAGAGCACGTAACAAAATCCCCCCGGGTCAGCATGCAAAATGAGGGGAAATCAACCTTTGGAGGCCAAAATCCAAGATGTCAACGTAAGCCTTTGCTCAGTTCCAATGTAAAGCCAGTTTAACAAAATGGTAATTGAAATTACATAGAAATGTTAAGCAGACCTATGACTTCATAAAGAAACAAACGGAGGGAAAGACTGACCTGGAGAAGGAGCCTTGCACCGAGGAGACCTCAGCTATTATGAGAACTGCAGTAACAGCAGATGTGTGACCTCTCTCCCATATAATTCCCTTTCTGGGTTTTGTCTTCAGTTGACTGGCACTCTGAGGCTGGATTTTTTTCCAAATAAACAAAGCAATCAGCACTAGGGAGCCCTGGTTCATTGCAGACTGCAGACCCTACCATAATAAACTGATTTTATTCATATTAATGAGGAAATGTCTGTTTTATCTGCCTATAATTGGTGCACTATGGGTCACGGCCCATGCCTGCTGTCACCTACACTGAATTAACAAAGCACATCTACTCAGCTTCCAAGGTAAGAAATCAGAAGGTGAGAAAGTAAAAGTATGATTTTGTTAACGTAATCAGGAAACTGCATTCAAAACAAGGGAAACATAAATTATACAAATCAGTAACTATTAATGCAGCATTATTAAACGAGACACTGCAGATTACAGAGGTTTTTGGAATCCGGTGGGCTGTTACTCATCTGATACACGCAGGGCAAAGTCCCAGCATTTTCTGCAGGACTGCAGCAACAGTGCTTTAGAAACCAAGAGAAAATTTCAGATTCAAAGGAGAGGAAAATTATTCCTCTAGTTGTTTTACCTTCTCCCTATTTTCTGCTTAAATAAAGTAAACGAACAGCACAAACTGATGATGACTGACACAAGAAATTTAGAACAAAATCCAGGATCACTCTGAACTGCCTGCATGTTGTTGATAAGCTAAATAGGGACATGTAAACAGAGGAGATCCCTGACCAAAGCAGAGGAATCATAGAATGGTTTGTGTTGGGAGGGACCTTAAAGCCCATCCAGTTCCAACCCCCTGCCATGGGCAGGGACACCTTCCACTAGACCAGGTTGCTCCAAGCCTCATCCAGCCTGGCCTTGGACACTTCCAGGGATGGGGCATCCACAGCTTCTCGGGGCAACCTGTTCCAGTGCCTCCCCACCCTCTCTGTGAAGAATTTCTTCCTGATATCTAATCTAAACCTCCCCGCTTTCAATTTAAACCCGTTACCCCTTGTCCTGTCACTACAGGCCCTTGTAAAAAGTCCCCCCCAGCTTCCTTTACCTGTAAAACCTTATTACAATTCTACATCATAAAGAAAAATTAGACTATTTCCTGCAAAGAAATTCACCATGAAGAATTGTTGTTTTATATGAAAGAAAATCTTTTCTCCTTCTCGGGAGTTAAAAATCTATTTGTAATAGTCAGGTACTCATTTCAGCTTGCCAATTTAAGCAAGAAATCAACATTTGCTTTATTTATGGTAAGCAATTAAACATCAGACATTGCCTTGCTCCAACAGAGGTTAGCACAGCGGGTGAACTGTACCTCAGTTTCTGAGGAAGCCAGGGAAATTCAGCAGTCCTACTCTCAGTGATACAGTACTTTGGTTGCAGAGATTTCTTTCCTCAAATGGACATTTCTTCGTTGCTTTCTTGATGCCTGTGGGGTCTTTCATCCATAAAATGACAGAATGGTTTGGATTGGAAGGGACTTTAAAGCCCATCCAGTTCCAACTCCCTGCCATGGGCAGGGACACCTTCCACTAGACCAGGTTGCTCCAAGCCTCATCCAGCCTGGCCTTGGACACTTCCAGGGATGGGGGATCCACAGCTTCTCTGGGCAACCTGTCCCAGTGCCTCCCCACCCTCTCCGGGAAGAACTTCTTCCTGATATCCAATCCAAACCTCCCCCCTTTCAATTTAAACCCGTTACCCCTTGTCCTGTCACTACAGACCCTTGTAAAAAGTCTCCCCCCAGCTTTCTGCTGGCCCCTTCAGGTACTGGAAGGTGCTATAATCCAACAACCTTTTCACATCCATGGCTCCTTTTCTCAAACTGCATTCATACAGACCCAGACTGTTCAGTTTTTAGCAATTCCTACAAAGGAATCCACAAGATGCTCTGAGCAGGTGACCAGCAGCGTGCAGACTTCGGTTCATCACATTTTTGGGGGTGGTCCATTCTTTCCTTCACAGTAGCTGACTATCCCTGCTTTGCCTGGAGGCCACTGAAGCCACTGCAAGCTTCCAGGGTGATCCTGGGTCCCTAATATTAAGTCTGTGGAGCTGGCTTTACTGCCAGGCAGAAACAAGCCCTCTTCTCGTTTTACAGTCCCCTGCTCATTTTCCCTTTCCCTTCATTGCACACCCTTGCTCGCACGCTCAAGGTTAAACAGCTTGGAAAGTTTGGGGTCACCATCTCCTCAGAACAGCAAAGACCATGATTTGGCTGGTCTTTTGCAGCTTGTGGCATTTTCCATTGCCTGGATCACGTACATGTTTTTGAACCAGGTAAGATCCACAGGGATCCAGGTTTCTGGTGGGGCTCATACATTTTCCTTTCCTTTTGTAGTGGTACATGGCTTTTGGCACGGACAGAAGGTACGCAAACGTTTTCAAATCTAATGTCTGAAGACACCGTGTTTGAGCATAAAATGTATATGTAAGTGGCTTAAAAGGACCCCACGCCATGGGCACATTTTGTTACTCTGTCCTTCCTCCCAACATCTGCGAGCTTTTCAAACGCGATGGGAAAACAGAAGTAGCTGCATCCTACACAAAAGGCCATTACAATCTCCTCCTGCCTTGAGAGTGCGGGAAGCTTAGCAGAACTCGATTAAAGTTTATAGTGTACTTTACCAGCAGGGCAATTTTGATGTAATCATAGACAAAAATCAGATAGGAAGGTTGTCATAATGGCTTCAAAGTATGGAGAGACAACAGATCTAAAAGGAGGGTCTTTGCTGTGCATTCCAAGGCTAAAATACATTTCAGTTTATCCCTGAAGGCCTCAACTTTGGCCTGTTAGCCAGACAAAGCCAACCTTGATAAAAGGCGGAAGAATTCTACCCAGACCCTGGTGTTTTAGGTGCTTTGTCATAAACAAAAAGAAATCAAACACTGAATTTCACTTTAATTTTTTCCCCGTGAGATTCTCTGAATAAGCATCAGGATTCTGAGGTTAAAGATTTTAATTAAAGAGTATAAATTAAACCCTAACAATTCACTATCACCTGTGTTAAATCTCATTAAAAATACGAGGCTGCCCTTTGCTCCCGCTACCTGGCTTCCTTCAGAGTCACAGCCAGAGGAGATAAGTAGTATCCCTCCACATTTTTATCTCTACATCAAGGCATAAAATACCTATTCAGCTTTTACCAGCGACTTCTGCAGACCCAGGGATGGCAAGATCACAGCCACATTCAAACAACATACACAGGTAAATACGCCATGGCCTTCCGAGAGAGGCTAAAACACCATGATGATTTATTGATTATTTTCAAAAGCAAAAGGTCAAAGGTGGGAGGATTGTTTTTTCTGGAAACACAAGGGCTAAACGAAGCTGGATTTTAGAAAAGGCCAGTTGCTAGTGACATTGCATCCCCTGATAACACTGCATCACCACATGAGCAACACTGGTGACTGTGGGCCCGTGAAGGAAACACCTACACACACAAAAAGATGTGTAAGTGGTGCACACCCACAGAATTAAATCCCATAAGATTTTCACCCATGCTTTCACTTGACTGCAGCTTTCCAGTGTGACATAAGCTTTGTCAACCTTCCCTGTATAAGGAGAAGGAGATCAAACACGTGCTTCTGTCATGGGAGACAGAAGGCAGCCCTGGAAAAACACCCAGAGTATACCAATTGAGCCAGAAGAGCCCTGCTAAGCTGTGCGTCCTGGTCTCTCACATCCAGGATTCGTTCATACCTCAGTCTGCGTTCTGTTGGCATGAAGAGCTCTCGGCCAGTTTAGCTACATGTTACGACAGCATAGCAAAGATCAAGCTTTTCCAGAAGTCTTTAAGTAATTCCATTATCCTTTGGGGAGGACAGGAGAGGGATGGAGAGGATAGAAATTATATTTCATACAATCACAGACTGGTTTGGGTTGGAAGGGACCTTAAAGACCATCTAGCTCCAACCTCCCTGCCATGGGCAGGGACACCTTCCACTAGACCAGGTTGCTCCAAGCCTCATCCAGCCTGGCCTTGGACACTTCCAGGGATGGGGCATCCACAGCTTCTCTGGGCAACCTGTCCCAGTGCCTCCCCACCCTCTCCAGGAAGAATTTCTTCCTGATATCCAATCTAAACCTCCCCACTTTCAATTTAAACCCGTTACGCCTTGTCCTGTCACTGCAGGCCCTTGTAAAAAGTGTCCCCCCACACTTTCCTGTCAGCCCCTTTAGGTACTGGAAGGTGCTATAAGCTTACCTGAAGCCTTCTGTTCCCAGGCTGAACAACCCCAAGTCCCTCAGCCTGTCCCCATGGGAGACGTGCTCCAGCCTTTGGAGCATCCTCGTGGCCTCCTCTGGACTTGTTCCAACAGGTCCAAGTCTTGCACTGAAGACTCCAGAGCTGAACGCAGCACTGCAGGTGGAGTCTCATCAGGAAAGAGTAGAGGGGCAGAGTCATCTCCCTCAATCTGCTGGACACACTTATATGCAGCCCACAGTACGGTTGGAGTTCTGGGCTGCAGGTCCACACTGCCAGGTCATGTCCAGTTTTTTCATCCACCAGTACCCCCATGTCCTTCCCAACAGGGATGCTCTCAATCCCTTCATCCCTCAACCTGTACTGATACTGGTGATTGCCCTGACCCATGTGTAGGACCTTTCACCTGCCCTTCATGAGGTTCACATGGCCCTACTTCTCAAGCCTGCCAGTGTTCCTCTGGATGACAGGCCATCCCTCAGGTTTATCAACCGCACCACACAGCTTGGTGTCATCTGCAAACTATTCCCACTATCTGCAAACTAAATCCCACTATTTCACTGATGGAGATATTAAACAGTACTGTTCCAGTACAGATCCTTGAGGGACACCACTCGTCACTGATCTCCAGCTGGACATTGAGCCATTGACCACTACTCTCTGAATGCAACCACTCAGCCAATTCCTTATCTATCAAACAGTTCCTCCATCAAATCCATTTCTCTCTAGTTAAGGGAGAAAAATGATTACACTCCTTGTCCTCAGCTTCTGAGACAGTAAGACTTCATAAGTATCAGAGAGACTACACAGTCCATCTGTTCAGAACATAAAAGTAACACACTGGGACAGGCCAAGGGTCCATCTGAGCTAGCATGCTCTCACTGACAGCTACCAAAAGCAGATGCCTAGGTAAAAAGGTAAGAATAGATCAGCATATTTCGTACATCCCCCATCAACAAACCTCCTCAGGACTTTGGGGAACCACTTGACTCCAG
>NW_010247210.1:11663-12064 GCF_000690775.1 Eurypyga helias | reverse complement strand
CTCGTGACAGGGACCCCTCGGGACACGCGTGACTCAGGGCCACCAAGCCTAATTAAGCCAGGCCCTCTCCTGCACCACCCTGAGGGTGATGAGCAGCTCCGTTCTGGTTACAGCAGTGGGAACACCCGTGGGATGAGACTTTCCCACCCGTGGGTGCCGCAGCTGCCGTGTGTGCCTTCCCCATGCATCGCTCCCCCCGTGACAGACTGCAGACGGCTCCTGGGAGATGCCAGCTTCCGAGAGAGCCGCGTGGGCTACCGTGGGGCAGCACTCAACGGCCCGACCCACCGGAGAACAGAGACGCATCCGCCACGGGGTGGGAAAGTGGGCTCCGAGGCAGCTGCAGCCGGGGTGTGCAGGCAGCAGGGATGTGCAGGCCGCAGGGGGCCGCAGGCGGCAAG
>NW_010247210.1:6095-11361 GCF_000690775.1 Eurypyga helias | reverse complement strand
GCAGCTTTACGGAGCTTGTGAAGGCTGCTGGAAGTTCCTGTGTTCGGATGAAGAGCTTAGCCCACAGCTCCAACATACCTACCTTGATGTGCTATTTTTTCCCCTGATAATGTTATTATTCTCTCAAGCATTTCAAAGAGACATAAACAAGGAAAAGACGGGATTCCCGGACGTGTTACTGACGTGGTGATGGAGCCTGAATTTCCCACTTCCCCTTAGGGCCGTGTGATTTCTCCCTTAGCCTTGTCCTGCAGCGGGATGTTATCGGCCGGACCCGAAGCCGCTGAGCAAGCACAGCTGCTATATTTAGTGCTCAGATGTTCCTGGAATCCAGTCCTATGCTCCGATCACGGCGCTTCTCCCTCTGCCTCTTGGCTCTTCCCGGGCACTTCACCCCCGCAGGGTGAGACATGAAGATGGGGTGACATTCATGTCTGCACCAACCCAAATCCTGTCTGACAAGAAGGTGGAGGGAAAAATCAGCCCATGCTAAAGAAATGCATGACCCAAGGAGATCCAGATATGGAAGTGGGAATTTAAATGAGGATTTAGGGTGGGTTTTTTGCTTTTAAGGAACTGTAAAACACATGGAGTTATTTCCTACATCGTTGCCAGGATCTGGAGCTATTTATTTGTGACGGCTTGTGACTGTTACAAAAGGGATCGTGGAGACGGGATGGGAGATATCCTGCCAGGAGGAGGTACTGCAGGATCCTGCCTTGAAAACAATCCTCAGCAAGAAGATAGCCTACACCTTTCCTCCAAGGATTTCGAGAGCTGCACGCTAACACGCTCCCTGCCTTTCTTTATCGGGGAAATACAGCACAAAGGTGCTGGGGTGGAGCTGGTTTTGTTTCTCTGGAGGTGTCCGAAAGTGCAGAGGCCACGACTGGGCTGGTCATACCTGGCACTGCTGGGGAGTGACTCACCCGACCTACCTGGGACACTCTTCCCCGCTGAGAATTGCTCCCTGAAGGTGTCTTTCCCTCCCTACTGATTGCAGATGCCTCTTGAAGCTGCTGTCCCTGAGAAACGTTCCCTAAATGTGGGCAGCGACTCCCATCCAAGGGAGAGCAGGCTCCCCGCCTGCCCTGGGAATGAGACCTCCACCTCCCCGGAGAGCCACGGCAGCAAGCGAAGGTGCCAGGCTGTGGTTCCCCCTCTGCGCCCCTTGCTCTGGCATCACCACGGACATTGCTGCGGGCGAATGAGACGGGGCACGGAGACAAGCCTGGCTCCAGCGAAACACCTGGCTGTCATCCAGACGCTTTCATATTCGAAGTGAGGAGGGGGAAAAACCCACTTTCCCTTGCTAGCTCGTAAAGAGAAGCTACTTTTGGTGATTAATTTGAATATTAAATGTCTATATACTCTCCATGTATCTATCCTACCAGTTCAGGCCATTGGGATTGCCTTTCTAAGGAAGAAATCTTGCAACGGTGTCAGTTGGTGCTTCCGCATGACAAGGAAACGGCCGCGGTGACTTGCTGCTGACGTTTGGTGGAGGTAGAATTGTTCCTTTAGCCCAGTGACATCCCAAGATAGAAGACAGCAGAGATGATTGTGCACTGCTTTATCAGCAGTGCAATAAAAGGCAGTATGTCACGGGAAACGAGGAGGACTTAGGATTTGCTACAGGCTGGGAGAAAAGTCTGTAGTAGTATTTCTCCCCGAGTATTGCAGAGGTGAGGGAAGGAACAGCAGATTTCCTGCAGCGAGCAGAGATGCAATGCCATGGGCAGAGAGAGACAGCAGGAGCAGAGGAGGATGGAGAGCTGCTGTGGCCTTGGCTGCGGAGCTGGAGGAGTCACGTCAGGCTGGCGTCCCCTTCCCAGGCAGAGCCGGGCTCAGGGAGCGCAGCAGGTGATACCATGACAAGTCGAGGTTGGTTTGGTTGCGGTTTTGTAAAGGGCATCACAGATTTCCAGGAGCAGGAATCCCCGGGCGGCTGGTGCCGTCGCTCCGTGCTGCAGCGCCCGCAGCCCGAGCAGACGTGCCCCGCCGCAGAGCTGACGCTGGGCACTTCGCTGGGCACGGGAGGCATCACATCCTCTTTTCTCCTGAAGTTTTTTACGTGGGGGCGGGAGAGAGAGGGAAGGAGAGTCCGCCTGGGTCGTCTGCATGAACAAAAGAGGAAGTTTTCCCCTTAATTCTAGGCCATTTTCAGCAAATGCCAGACATGATGTAAGAAGGCTGTTGCTGAAGACTTGCTCAACTTGCTCCCCTGCAAATCCTGATGTTAATAACACTTTGAAAACGGTTTCACTGGAGTTTTTCATTTGGTTCCTTTTTCTGCAGGGACAATGGAGGCTACGGCAGGAGACAGGCATCCATTCACACCTGCTCCCACCATCAGACTTTAGATTAACATAAGAGGATCCAGCTCATTCCGAAAAAGTGCAAAATATTATGCCTAGGCAGCCACATAAAGACCTGTATCGTTTGTAGATACTGCCTTCTCTTTCTGTGAAAGCTGAAAAGAAAGAACAACTCCCAGGCAAAAGCTGCGGGCACCCAGAGCAGCCCGAGTGGAACCTCACATCAGGGCTGGTGATCACACCTACTCATCGTGGAAGCGCTTACTCCCAGAGCAGCCTGATGTGCTGAGCTGCTGGAGACAAATTATTCACAGTCGGTGTCATCCCACAAACATCGTTTGCGTGGTATTCGGTCAACATGGAAACAGTCATTCATTCTCCTAATCAGCACAGAAGGCCGTCTGGGGGAGTGTTAACCTTAAAATTCATGCCCTTTTTTTCCTTTCCACTCCTGCTTCCCCTTTGAGTCTGATAAAGGGGTGGCTCTCTTATACGTAAGAGAAGTTGACTGTCTTCCAGGCTGCAGGCCGCAAGACAGAGAACACAGGGGAGAGCCTGCAACGTGGCTAAAAGCCATCCAAGGTTTAGCCTGGTGATGGATAGGGGAGAGAAATGGAAATTGGGCAGGGATTTTGGCTCTAAGCATTGCTGCCCGTCAGCGGGAAGAAGCCTGGGAAGGGAATCAGCATCTTCTATACAGGCACAATCCATTATACTGAATATGAGAATAGGGAGCAGGGAAAACTCACTGCGCTGGATGCAGAGGGTCTTGTGCGTCCTCCTGCTCTGTAAGCCCTAAATTAATAAAAACCAGTTTTGGCTCACCAGCGCCATCGTACTGGGTCACCCACCTTGCAAACCATCCAGGCAGAGAAATGAGCTTTATTCCCTTACTGCGTTCCTACCTTCCCCTCCAGCACCCTACAGCCCTCATCGCCCGAGGATCAGCGATCCCATGACTTGCTGCGAGGGCACGGGCTTTAAATATTAACCTCCCTATGAAGTCGCAAGCAGCGAAGCGAACGTCTGCTCTCAGCAGCCCGCCCCAAATCCACCTTTGTCAGATCCAGTGCTCAACGATTCATCAAACTCCCGGCTTCCTCCGCGGCACCAGGCAGACACGGGAGCTCAGTTGTGCATACAGCAGGGACTCGTCTCCCGACCCACATCTCACTCCCGTGGGACGTTTTGATTCCTTATCTTCGGCAGCTCCGTTACTGCGCTGGGGTGTACGGACCGACCGCCACGGCGCGTTTCGCAGGCCGGAGCAGGGCTCGCTCTGTGATCCGAAGGACTTTCTCTTCGGAGCAACAGCAAGCAGGAATCCCAGAGCCCACCAGGCTGCCGATGGCGGAAGCTGCGCTCCAAAAGGAACAAACACCTGCCCCTCTATTTTCAAGCGTGCACGCAATGGCAGAACGCCGAGAAAAGAAGTCCAACACTATCAGAAGTTAGGCACAAGTAAAACACTGCTGCAGAACCCTGGTCTGTCTGGGTCCGTTTTATTAATTTAAGCGGCTAATTCACCATTCCCACACAGCGCAAACATTTCCACTGGTGTGGAAAACAGTCCAGCAGCGCAGGAGGTGGGCTGGCCAGAGGGAACGTGATGCTATTACCTTTTTTTTCTTAAACTCTAGAGGAAAAAGGAGCAGGGTCTGCACCCGCGCTGACTCTCGCCCCATCCCCGGCCACGTTCCCCGAAGGGCCCTGCTCACTCGGCGGCCGCTGCGGCAGCACTCTGCCCCTCAGCTGCTGAACGGCCTGCGTCAGGTCAGCTCCCGGCTGGAACGGGGCTCCGTAGGGCCAGCTCCAAAACCGGCTCCCGCTGCCGGCTGGGCAGCAGGGAAGCGCCTTCATCAGAGCTCCGCTCCCACACCATTCCCTCGTGTCAGTTATTGTGTAATCACCCTGTTACTTTAACAGGAAGGAAGAGGCTGCATAACCCAACCTACATCCAGCAGCACATGCAATGAGGTGTTTTGGTAAGCCGAGAGCTTTGTGAAGGTGAAGAAACTCCCACTTGCTCACACAAATCCCATAACAGCTCCTGCCCTGTCCCTCCCGTCAGCCTGGGGGTTGTCAGTGCGGCGAGGCGGGCAGTGAGCACGGCGCTGCCGGGCGGTACCGCCACCGACCCGTCCCACACGACAGCTCCAGCCATCGGGAGTGTCACTAGAAGCCCGGGTGAACACCGATGCAGCGACACTCACCATACCGGGCTCCACAAGCACGGCCCGTGAAGAGGAGCTCGAGGTGATGTTGGTTTTACTCCCCAGGTGGCTGGCGGCGTCTCAGGAAATGAGAGGCAAGAAAAAAAAGCTTTAAAGAAAACCCGAAGAGGTTGGTTTTTCAAAGTCAGAGCAACATCACCAACGGTGCTCATGGAGCTGTTTCAGTGCCAAAGCCCCAGTCCAGACACGCGGTGGCGATTCTTCAGAAGTCCCCCCTCCCCCCTCCCAGGAACAGGCAGAACCGGAATCAAAACCACTCTGCAGAGCTGGGTGAAGTCTCAGGGCACCCGAGAGGGCTTTAGCTCCTCATTTCAGTCAGCGGCGGCTGCTTGCCCCAGCAAACTCTGCTCTCTGGCCCGGAGGCTGGGGGAGAGCGCGCAGGTCCCCGTTACCCCTCAGCAACACGCACCCACAGGGCATTCCTACAGCTGACGTGTTCCGACCCACATCGAGCAGCTCTCTGAACAAGCGGGACTCGGTCGGAGTATCCTCAGAGACTCAGTGTCCACAGCACGCCAGGCAGAGCCGTTGTGGAACATGAAGCACCTCAGGCCTCCCAAAAGTGACACGGAGAAACCAATGTTTGCGGCAAAGCATGGCTTCGTACGGCAGGCGGGTGCAGAACCGCCAGCGACCCGTTTCTAGAGGAGGCAGAGGGGGGCTTATTCAGAAAACAGCTTTAAAGACACATATAAAATCCAACCCCGCAGTATT
>NW_010247210.1:4754-5732 GCF_000690775.1 Eurypyga helias | reverse complement strand
ACGTAACCTGAGGGAGGCTCGCCGCCTGCGCGGGAACGCGCGTCAGCAGCGTTTGGAACACGGAGCACTGAGCTGGTGCTCAGATGCAAGTCAGCAGCTCCCTCCTCCTCCCCGGCGCAGAGGCAGCATCAGGCAGAACAGCAATCTGGGCGAGCCCTTTTAGCAAGGCGCTCGCCGGAGCCCAGCGCCTCCCCCCGTGACGTATTCCATCGGACACGCGGGATGTGGAAGCGGCTGGCTGCGGCCACCCGGTACAGTGAGTCAGCTGGCTGCCCCGCTCAGCAGGGATTAAACGTAACAGCACTGCGCGTAACGCCAGGTGAGGCTGTGTAGGTTTATTCATCGTCAGTAACTCTTTTGTACACAAGGCAAATATTAATAGCTGAAAGGCAACACTTCTGGAGAGTATGTACAGAGCAATGTACAAGCGAGTGTGAGCAGTTTTAAACTATTAATCGATTTAACTGTTTTATAAAAAGGAAGTGATGCTTTTTCTTCTAAGACCTCACTTAGAAATAATTTATTGCCAATCTTAAACTAAGGCAAGGAGAAAAAAAACCAAAAAAATGTACAATAAAAAGTAGTCCCTGGAAAGTTTATAAAAAGTTAAACATATAAAATTGTAAGCCACAAACATTTATACAAAGCTAATACAAATCTTGGTTTTGTTAAAGGTCTATGAGGTTGTTATAAAATAATTTTTACATAGAGGCTTCACGTAAGGTAAGCTCTCACTGCTACTGAAAGCGCAGGAAAGCGGTTTTAAATAGTCTGCAATTCAACTTATTTTCAAGTACAATGCAAAGAAAATTGCAAAATGGCACTGTATTGCAATGCTGTGTAATGAAAAACGACTACGTTCATGGTACCATCAAACGGACGAGACCTGTCAAGCCAACTCGTGAACCAGTCGGCATGGCACGAAACTGCTCCTCACCCTGAAACAGGAAACGTTCTTGCTGGAAAACGAACCTTCCG
>NW_010247210.1:0-4739 GCF_000690775.1 Eurypyga helias | reverse complement strand
GCAACAACCCCAGCGCTTCCGACGGCAACGGAACGCGCACAGTTCTGTGTCTCTAAGCGGGGAGTCGCTCCCAAAGACGGCGAGCGGGTGCAGTTTGACCATCTACCCGGGAGTGATCATAAATGCTCTTCCTAGGCCAAGTGTCACCCACCCGAGCGGAGCACTCTGCTAGAACAATCCCGGTGGGCGCAAGTTAAAGCTGCTTCACCCGACAAATGAGTCCAATATACAGCCCTCGAGATAATGAACCCACCTGGCTTTTTGTTTAAGAGCAGATATTCTAGAAGAAAGCTTAAGTTTTACACAAACTGATGGCTTACGCTCCCACATACAATATATATTAAAAAAAACAGGTAAAATTTTTAGCGCCCTGATGAACAGCCACAGTTTTCAGGTCTCCACCAACTCGGTTTGACACGCTGCAGCAGGGAACAGTCACTAAAACACCGATTTCACCTTCAAGTACAGGAAGGCTGTACAAGACAGTGGTATATCTCTGCAAGGTCAGGGATCTTTTTTAACAGAGCTCACTCTGTCAAGGAGAACTAAGAAAGTGTTGGGAAGTGTGATTTTCTACCTGCTTTCCCACCTTCACTACGCCTGTGTCCTGACCCTGTACCACAGACTGGTGTACATCAACACTCTTACTAGCCAACCGTGACTCGTCTGTTTGCTTCAGGATAAAAATCTGTCCAAAACATCAGTCCTTCAGCTCTTGTACCAAAATGCTATCCTGCTGTAAAGGAACAACACTTAGAAACAAATCTAAAAAAGAAAGACAACCGTACACACTGTGCTCCTCTGGCAGGTAGCGAACGAAGAGTAAGCCTGAAGATGGAAAAGCCAAACGCCGACGCGGTTTGTTTAGCCAGTACGTTAACACAGGAACCATGTAAACAGTTACATCAAGGTTACTTGCCTCACCCCTTCTGAAGAAGTGGGAGCAGGAAACACGAGTGAGTGATTTGACTCAGTCATTTCATTAAAATCATTCATTTCTGCCTGAGATTCATATAGTGCTTATCTACCAGGGCCCGCTTCGTCAGAAACGACCCAACGCCGCAGGGTCCGCCTGCCTACCTTACAGGCCCTGGTGTTCGCAGGGGAAGTGATCTGAAAGGATTAAAACCATTTTTTTGGGTGTTGGTTCAGGGGAGAAGCCTGCTGAGCATTTTTCCCAATTTACCTAATGTCACAGGTGCTCAGTGCCCTGGTGATTCCAACTCTATCCTTTGACTGACACCAGTTTTGAAGATCTTCAGTAAATTTAACAGGTCCCTTGCCACAAAATTCATCAACATTTTATGTAAACAGATGTGTTCAGACAAATTCCTGGTAAACTTCATGTCATCCACTACCAAGTCTTTAGTCTTTTCTGAAACCATCTAGTCTGACATCCTGCGAAACACATACTACAGGCCCTCTCCAAATTAATTTTTTTAATCAGAGCAGAGATAAGTCTTTTTTTCACATAAACTTGTTCAGACAACTGTCAGCAAAGGAAAAAACCAAACCTACTACTCCTCTTGCTGACTGGCGAGGGCATGGATTAGCTCAGTTTCTGCTTTCCAACACTGGACTTGGAGGCTACTAGGCAGAGGTTTGTCGTCTGCTCATGTAGCATTTATAGCTCAACCAAATCAACCTGCCATCTTTCTCCAAAGAGGGAAACTCAGAACTTCTGGACTCCCATTACAGGCACGTTGTCCAATCCTTTAAGTAGGCTCACTAGCCTTTTCTGAGGTCTCTTTTTCATCATCCTTCTTGAACTGCTCACATATGACCCGAACACACCAGACCAGAAGTAACCATATCCATGTCCAGTAAGGAGGCAGAAACTCCATTAAATATCCCCTTCTAAAGATTATATTAATCCTGACATCTGTGTTGCACCCCGAATTTATGTTTACGTTACGAAGTGTGACTTCTCCCAAACTCTTTTCAGAATTCTTTCCTCCCAAAATAGTGCCTAATCGTAGACTAACCTATCACTACTCATTGGATGATATAAAAAATAGAGGTCTTTCAAAGCACATAACTAAATAAAAATACACTATTCCCCCTTCTACTGACAGGAGAATGAGGTACAGAGATGTTAATACAACTGACAATCACAGTAAGTAAGAGGCTAAGTTCAGAAGACAGGCAGCTTTCCTATGCTCTAGCAAGGACACTGCTCCAAGCAGTGAGAACATGACATCGCGCCGCTTGCCACGTGTGCGGTCACGTTAGTAAAAATTCATTTAAGGAAGTCTTGGCCAGCATCACCATCCACAGGAATTGGCCGGTTGCGTGGGGCGAAGTGGGAAGCTGAACGGCCTATGTAACGCTACAGTTTGGGGGAAAGGGGGTGGCGGCACTACTTTGAAAAACCCAAGCTCGCAAGCTTACTCTGAGTGTGTAGAATGCTGTGTGGTGGAAGAGGAGTTCTGGGCAAGGAGTGTTTTTTAATTGTTTTTTTTCCAATCACATGGCAACGGTAACACCCTCCCCCTAAAAAAAATAAATAAATGAATCTGCAATGGAACTTCTGATAACATATTCTTAGTCACAAGCAGCACTCTGGGGCATGCTGTGCAACGTATTTGGCTCAAGTACACTTAGGATTGCTAGACCCAACTGGAGAGTCTCAAAGAACCTCATCAGCCGAAGCACGTTCTGCTGCGACACGTTCTTTTTCAGAAGAACAAATTCATTTTCGCGGGGTCAGCTACACAAGGCCTCTGCTGGGAACACATACGCTCACGTAAGGCCACTGAAAACAGCGTGGGAGGACAGAACACGAGGAGGCACTTAGGTTTGCAAGTACTTCTATCCATCACCAAACGCTTACTGCTTAAGCTGAGGCACACAGTAAGAAGTCATGAAGAAGGTAAAAATAAACCAGTGCTATATTAAAGCTCTTCAAGAACAGGTAAGGTACCTTCATGTAACATCTGGTTAGTGAAGAGAAGAAATACAGGTTGAGCTTGCTCCCCCTTCCCACGTCAGAATTTCAAGAGGACCGTATCATAGTGCTCCGTGCTTTGCCATGGCTCCAAAACGTACGTACGATGCAACAGAGTGAAACTGTGTACTGTGCCATCCACTGATTCCTCGTCACTAGACTCCTGCCTGCCTTAGTACTTCCTGCCAGGTACGCCCAAAGCTCCCAATCCAAGTATTTGTAAAGCATCTCCTAGCCAACCCCCACGCAAAGATTTATACTTACGCAGGAAGTCTGCTACGCCCAGGAACCCTAGCTTCAAACAGATGAGTCCAGCAACTTAGGGGATTTCTAGCCAACACCAGTCCTGAGAAATCGTAAGTCAGCTATGGTATCACAGTCTTCATAACGAAGTTAGGTGTGAAAAGTTTCTCTCCCCCCATCCCCCTTAAATTACTGCCACAGTCTACCAATTGCAACAATTTCACTGAAGTTTGGACTCGGAATTCTGAAAGTTGAATGAATTTTCTAGGATAACATACGCATTCTTCAAAGGTCAGATGTATCACTTTACAGGTAACTCAGACATAGGTCTGCCATAAAATTACAACTTGAGTCAACTTGAAGCTACACTGGAAGATTAAGCCTGAATTTCTGCAGAAATTGGCAATAATGTGTTCAGCAGCAGCTTTCAGCCACGTATCAAGAAGTCTGACAGGATCTGGATTTCTCTACTCCTGCTGTAAACTTCTAGTTAAAAAAAAAACCCAACACACCAAAGTTACTCAAATGAAAACGTCTTTTTGCACATCACTGTAACATAAGCTGCTTGAGGTTGTCGTGAAGGATGGTATCCTTAACATCACGGAAAACTAGCCGGATGTTTTCTGTGTTAATAGCAGTGGTGAAGTGGTGGTAGAGGGGCTTCTGCTGCTGGTCCCGGCGTTTAGTACGAAAACAATCCACCAGGAATTTTTGGACATCTGTTAAGCAGTGGGGATCCCCTTCAAACTCTGGAAAATAGTCTTTGATGCTCACTTTTTGTACTTTTTCCTCAAGCAAGTCCGTCTTATTTAAGAAGAGAATGATTGAGACGTTGCTGAAAACCCGGTTATTGACTATTGTTTCAAAAATGTTCAGGGATTCCGTAAGGCGATTCGTCTGCCGATCCTCCATCAGGACTTGGTCAAATTCGCTCGAGGAAACAAGGAAGAGTATTGATGTGACACTGTCGAAGCACTCGAACCAACGTTTCCGTTCTGACCTTTGGCCACCTACATCAACCATTTTGAAAGGGACATTTTTGATTTCGAAGTCGTACTCGTGAATCCCTTTTGTGGGTCTTCGTGCCAGCAGTATATCTTGCTGTGAGGGAAGATAATCCTAAAAAAATAAAGGAGAGTGTGCCGATTAGGACACAAGTCACAGGCACGGCGACCGCAGCTGACTCGCCATCGAGAGAAAAGCTTGCAGAGGAACAGCACGATGTTCTGAATACACACACATGTGTATGTCTATTTTTATACATCTACACTGAGGCAGTTTGGAAAGCGCTAAGTCCAAAGCAGGAAATACACCCAGCATTAACTCAAAACATGTACTCCAGAGAACTGAGGCTTTCCATCTGCCACATGACAAGGATCCATAAACAACCCAAGAGGTGTACCATCATGCCACTTTCCCTCCTTCTGGATGACTTTATACTTCATTCATCCTCCTCCCACAAAGCTGGGAAACGCTCTGGCTGCCAACGCTGCAATGCAGCAAATGGGGTCTAAAACAGGTTTCTCAAATCACAGAATCATGGAATGGT
>NW_010247209.1:331-4539 GCF_000690775.1 Eurypyga helias | reverse complement strand
AAACCATTATATGATTCTATGATTCCTCCCTCTTCTCTCTGAAAGAGGGCGAATCACTCAAGGCAGGTTACCATATCTGTGCTGACCGACTTCACTCATTAAATGAGAAAGCAGAACAAGTGTCTTGCTTATCAAATACTGCTCTGGGTTTGCTCCTGTTCCAAGAAGAGCTTCCCAGAGTCTCTAAAATGGGGAAAAAACCTCTCCTACTTCAAAAGAAGAACGCAAGTGAAGAATAAGGAGTTCCCAAGTGAAATGGCTTGTTCTGAAAGGTAGATGCCGTGTCAGGTAGGATCAAGACAACCATTGTTAAGTGGGGGTTGTAGCAAGGGAAGCTCTGGTGGGAGTGGGAATGGCTGCTAGCCATGAAATGGCAGACAGTTCTGGGAAGAAATAGGTTTGAAGTTTAGCTATTCCTTCCTTACCACACAAAGTACTGATGATGAGCCAGAGGAGGGGACATGATATAGGGAGTAGAGCTTTTCATCTTGGAAATAAAGTAGCTCAGGGTCTTAATGAGCAGCCTGGAGAGGTTCCTTGTCCCCTGGAACAAGGGACTGTTACTCAATTTCATAATATATTGCAATTAAAGAAGTAGCAGGAAACTGGGGAATTTATCAGGTGGCAGGTTTAGAGAGAGAAACAACAAACTGCTCTTTCACACATGTATACATAAGCTGTGAAACTCACTGATCTGCGACAACACTGTTGCCAAAAATAAAACTGGGTTAAAAATAAAATGGTTAGACAAATAAAAAAATAGTTTCAACAAGGGCTCTTAAGCACATGATGAAAATACATGAAGTCCATGGACCACTAGTAGGTAGGACAAGATCAGAGAAAATATCACCCTGTGCTCCCTAACTTCTCATATGTTTTCCTTAAACCTCTGCTGCTAGCCATTCTGGAGGGAAGATACTGAGCGAGATGTAATTTCAGACTGACCCTGAATTGCTCTTCTTATTCCCCAAATTCAATAGAGTTTTTCAGGAACCACTTGTAACAGCATTTGCTTCTGCTGTCACTGTTCTAATGGAGTGTGCCAAGATGCATGGAAATTAATTATCTTTTTTTATTTCTGGAATGTAGGCTGTGGGGATCTGACATTTAATGCATCAAATGCTCTGCATACATTCTATATCTGGTAAGTGCACTTCTCACAACTTCATCAACAAGTTATGGTTCACAGTCCTGATATGATTATAACATTAATTCCTACTGTCAGAGTGTGTTTACTGCACCAGCTTCATGAAGATGGCTCAGAGCCACTGAGTGCAGAGAAGTTCTGGTTCCTCTAATCAGTGACAAACCACAGTCTAAACTCAGAGGAGAAAGTCCTACTTTTTCACTATCTCACATGTCAAGGGAAAAAATAACACATTCCTCTGAAACGACTGCATTTAAGAAATCCTCCATCAGGATTTAATAATGGAAGATGATAATATCTTTACCTTTGTGTTGTGCTCTGGTCCCAAATCATTTGACAAATGTTATCTGGCAGGCTGACAGGATGGGAGAAGGTCATATTTTTCTGTAGGGCAAGCTCTTTGCAAACTGAAGTGCAACCATTCTTCTTAGGGCACATTTTTGTTCTGTCCCCATCCCCTGCCACTTCAGTCCCCCTTCAGCAACTCCCCACCGGGATCAACAGGCCCTGCATTGCGCGTGTCCCTTTCTACCTTGGTCTTCACCTCTTCACTTACTATCTGTCCATGAACAGGCCCTACCTCTTCCCCCCCACTGCTCTGCCCCTGGGGGTCCTTCCACTGTGCCCCATGGAAGCCTGCTTGGGCCCCCGCTTCCACCCAAAGCCAGCAAGAGAACTAAGACAGAGGTCAGGATGGCCAGGCCAGGAGGTCCAGGACATCACCCAGCACTAGCCACTGCCTCAGTTAAGTCAACTGCGGTGTGTTACATGGGTTTGGTTGCCAGAGAGGACTAGACACACTGGAAGACAACTCTCCCTGTGTCAACTGTGGAAAATGCCTACCGTAACCACGCCATCCCAGTGCGTCCCCTAAGCCTAGGCTGGACACTTGAAATGGGCCAGATAGCAGAGGATTTCTATTCTCCCCCCCTCCCTCTCTATTCCACGAGCTTTGCGTACCATCTCCCTGCCTTTCTTTCCTTTTGGAGCATCCTCCATCCTTCCTTTCTCTGCTGATGGCTTTGTGGACCCCACTTTCCCTTAGCAAAATTATCTTTTGTTTTCCCCACTGAGAGAGCATACTATGCATGTGACGATGTATTGTTAAAGGGACCTTAGATAAGATGGGAATGGCAGTCCAACAGTGTTAACTAGGGTACCTTCCCACCTCCAACTTGGGTTTTTTTAAACTCTGGGAAAAACTCAAGAGAGGCTTGAAGCAGTGTGTATGCTAAGAGATTTAACCTCATTCCTTTTTTTCCACTTAGTGGTTTATCACCCCTAAACATTTTAGTTCTGTCCCTGAGCACCTAGATTGCCCCTGGAAATCCTGGAGTTACTCAGGTGCAACATTTAAAGCACATCACCACCACAATGCCTCACAGGCTGGGACACTTCACCCAAACAAGCCTACTGTTAACTGCTGTGCTCCCAGAAGCAAGGTGCAAGGAATACAAGTCCAATAGAAATAAGTCGGTGCTCTATGGGGGCCCTCATCAAAGATGGGAACACAACCTAAAACATCTTTTCTTCCAGGCCTGTGTTTAGCTAATGCCACCTGCTCCAGCTATTTTCAAAAGCTGGGCCATTTGCTGATGAAATAGCTACAGACATTTTGTGCACATTTCATATTTATCAGCAGGTTGCTAACAACGCAGAAATGAGCAGAACAGCAATTTGTAGCTGTACTCTGATACTGCAGCCCTCCTCCTTTTGATTTACGATCTTCTTTCTGTATGGATCTGTCTTAATGACACTCATTTATTGACAAAAGTCTGCCTTTTATAGACTTGGAATTATTTAGAGGTCAAAAGAATAATTCTTTTAATAATACAGATTCTGCTTCCTCAGCAGTAGTATTTATGAAACCATCTTTCTTTTGCTTGGTTATTTCCCTATCTTTAGAATAGCCCATTTCCCTTTTGCTCCGTTAGGCATATTTTAGCAGAAACAAATGGATTATTCCCTCATCACAGCCAGTCGTTCCCCTTGACCTGAAAATAACAAAGTGATGAGCAAGAAGCCACTTAGAGTTTAACTGATAATCCTTGCTGGAATGTCATTTTACCTGCTCGGGAGCTGGAATGGCTTAGATAGCTTACATAAAGTCTCTACAAGACCTTTGAGACATATGGAGTGTGCCCATGCTGCAGGAAAGTGTTCCCTTCTCAGCACACAGATCTGGGCTGGCTGCCCCCAGAACTCCGTGTTAGCAAGGCTGGTTGCACCCACACTTGGAGAAAGCTCATTTCAAGCTAATTCACACCATTATCCTCCAACACACACTTACAGATATGACCGAGAAGCATCAAGGCGAATGCTCTCGCATGCATCAGAAGCAACAGAATTTTTATGTTAAAACATATATTTTATAATCCACAGGAAAAAGTACTTTTCCTTCATTTCAGTCAGTTCAGGTTTCATCTTGTCACTGAGCAGTCCTGGCTGTGGGGCAAGCCCCATGGGATGATACATGCTGCGTCCAAACGGCACGGTTCAAGGTGCTGACGCTGACCCCCTGCACTGGCTTCATCTAAGGGCTTCACCTCTCCGGGCTGCCCCTTCCCCTCTCCTGCCTGACTCGATCATGGACTCCTTGCACGAGCACCCTATCCTCTATGTGTTCACACTTGCAGGAGCTTCATCTAAGAGATTTCAGACCTAAATTTTATAGCAATGCCATGGAAATAATATTGTCATACAAATAATAATATGGCTGTGTAATAACAAACACTACCTCACACTAAAGAGAATACGTCTGTTGCTAGCAGAATAAAAGGAAGAAGGATTCAAAGGAAAATAAAAGTCTAAAAAAACATCAAGAGCCTCCATAAAGTCTAATAAGACAGAACCAGCCATCGTGCATGCAGCAAACCAAGCACCACTGAAAATAGCATTTTTATTCCCAGCTTTAGACTAACAAAAACTCTCTCAAACTATAGGCTAGAATAGCTATATTCTTAATATTTTCAAAGACCCTTATGTCTTCTACACAGAGGTCATTATTACATCTGGAAGATGTTAATTCATCAAATGGTAATACTGCATTCCATCCCTATTT
>NW_010247209.1:0-300 GCF_000690775.1 Eurypyga helias | reverse complement strand
CTTATCAAAAGCCTATCATCCCAGAATGTAGGCTTCTCCCGCCACACTCCATCTTTTACTGAAAGACCTGATTAAAATTAAAGATTTTTCAAAACGTATGGTTTAAAATAACCTGGATTTCTTTTTGGGCACGTGTAGGGGGTGGCCTTTTTTCAGATTCCTTTTTTTTTTTTTTTTTTAGAAAACATACAGCAAAACAATAGTAATAGTTATGCACTCCCACTGTTTTCCCAACCTAACCCAGTTTCCTTTTCATCAAAATTTCCTCCTTCCTTGTTTTTTTTTGGGTTTTTTTGCACA
>NW_010247208.1:0-16072 GCF_000690775.1 Eurypyga helias | reverse complement strand
ACCCAGCCCACCTCCAACAGTGAAATTATGGTAATATAAGAGATGTGTCAGTGACTGGTGAGAAGTTAACAACCTCAAAGAGGTTGAAAAGGGTTTTCTTTTTGTTTTGTTTTAAATATATATATATATATATTTGAAGATGCTGCACAGGAATGTGCCTTATCCTTTTTTTTTTTGTTGTTAAACTACAGTTTTCCTATGGATAGCAATGCACAATGTTTTATATATTTTATTAAAAAATTTAAAAAATAAGAGGTCTATGTTTACCAGAGGAAAATGGAGACAGAAGAAGCCACATATGACATCAGAATGGCTAATAAATGCTAAATAAACTCTGGTTTGCTTCAATAAGTTTGAATTTGCATTCTCACTTTTGGCATAGGTGTTGCTCGAGGGAGATGCTTTGGAAGAGTAGCACACCTCTGCAGGCAATCAAGTCTTCTGCATGCAGGAACCTGGAGGCACTTTTTCCTTTGGCTGCAGCCCATCAGTCTGCTTCTGTGGTGCACGTGGAGCAGCTGAGCAATGTGTTGGTCCCACAGCCCATCTGCACCAAGGGTAAGAGTCCCAGGGATTTTGTGATGCTTTGAGTCTGTCTCCCAGACCCAAATCATACCTGGGCCAGAAGAAAATGTTGAATCAAAAGCAAGCCAAAATGAACGAAGTGAAATGAACCAAATGAACTAAAAAATTGACCATGAAAAACAGGTGAAATAAATACATTTGTGTCCTTCAGTTGTCCCGTGGAGCGTTCGGTGGGATATCACCGCTCTACTCACCGTCTACGTGCTTGTTAGTCACTCCCAAGCAGCAGTTGACATCACTTCAGCCATAAAACACGGTGTTTTCCCAGCCTGTACGATGCTGCTTTGGCCTGCATGGCTGTGGGACGTGCTCCCCAGTCACTTAGGCTTGCTTATGTCTTGAGGGTTTACATCATGCCGGCAAAGCAAACAGCGACCAGAAGCTCTGAATGCCCAGAGCTTTCCCCTAGGCTCAAGGAGGGATGAAGATGTGTGGAGCTGCCCACAAGATGACTGGGGATGTTTGGGGCTGCAAGGGTCCATGTGCTGTGCCCAACAGCTGCGTGGTGGAGCAGCCCCCTGACACCGAGGGCCTTCTCGGCACGCTTTGGGGTCACTGTGAGACTCCTTCTCTGGCCGAGGCAAGCTGCGTTGGAAGTGCCCACAACAGCTTCTCCTGGCTCCTGCAGGGTGAGAGCAAAGTTGAGCAAGTGGAACTGGTGGTGCTGGTAACCTTAGAGATGGGTCCGGTCAGCGGGAGGCGGCTTCACCTGGGAAGGCAACACCAGTACTGTGGAGCGGTTCCTGTCCCGTGAAGATTCAAATTAAAAGGCTCGTTACTGACCTGGGATGTAATTCTGCATCTGAGGTTTAGAAACAAAGCAGGCTGCGACGCCAGGTGCTGTGCTTCAGCTGGAATGTCGAATGTGCTCTGCTGAGGGTGTCGAGGAGCAAACCGAAGGGATGAGGTCAGCGAGATCGGTTTTGTTGGCTGTTGTTTTTCCATGGAATGAGATACAGTCCCGCAACCTCAGTGATTATGGACGGCAAATTTTCAGATTTAGGCTCGTGTGTCCTGAGATTGCAAACCTGATTATAAAAATGCTATAGGTTAATGGATTTCTGTATATTCTTCTCCCAGATGATTTTTTTTGACCGGAGGAAAGAGCAAGTGCGCTACGTCTGAGTGTACCTCATATGCAGCCGAGGGATTAAAATACCTCCCTCAAACGTAAATCACAACTGAACCACGGTTATAAGTGGATGAACAATCCTCCCTTAGCATTGCTTGTGCTGTTGTAAATCTTCAGACAAAGCCTGCCAGACAAAGGAGCAGATCGCGCACGTTGCTTTTCGGAGTTATGCAGACAAGCTCAGCTCAGCCTTGCCCTAGGTAAGAAGAGTAACAAAAGCAGACTCACCATCATCACAGCACGTGCGATAATTTTACCTATCTTTTCGCTCCTTTGGTCTCAGGGCCATGCATTTCTAAGAAGGCTTTGACTAAAAAAGAAAAAATACAATCCTTTGAGCTACTGTAAGTAAAAGACTTTAAGTCATTCTGTAACTATTTCTGGATTTGTCCCAAAAATGCTGAATACTTTGTCTGGGGAGGAAAAAACACAATCAAGATTCGTGGGGCAGGAGCTGGTTGTTTGCCTTTAACTCTATAAACCAACAGAGCAAAAACACTCACCTGGAGTATATAAGACCTGAATTCCTGGCAGGAGGGGCTCAAATCCGTATTTCTCACCTCACAAAAGAGCGTCTTATGCATACAGAGCTCTGGACTTGCCTATTTTCTGTCTTTTATGTTGTGCTCACCGTGGCATATGAAACATTTAAACACCCATGGAGCCAGAGAACAGAAAATACATACTTTTCTACCAGGATAACATGTATCCCTCTTGTAGGAAGTTATGCATAGCTCTGCTCTCTTACTTCCATGCTCATTTATTTTTTCACATTAAACTGAAATATTGCTTCCAGAATAACACCATACAAATTCCCCAAGACAGATAAAGGAGTTGAAATCGAATTTTCCTATTTCGTGAATGAATTTTGTAATCAACAATCTTTTGGATATGAAGATGCTGAGGTAATTTTCCATGTGAATCTATTCTTTATGCCTCAGTTTGCCTTTATAATTTTTTTACTGGAGAGTAACAGAACAATCCTGGACTCTGAGTTGCTTTGCCAGTTGGTTACAGGGGGAACCACATGATATTGTATTTAAAGGAGATAGGAGAGGTTGTTGCCGTGTACTGTCTCCTAGGCTTTAAGCTGGTGGCAGCTGAGCCTCGGGAAGTGAAGTGCCCGTGCTACCAACCTGTCCTGGTTTAGGCCCAGCTGGCAACTCAGCAACACGCAGCCGCTCACTCACTCCTCCCGGTCTGCTGGGGAGGAGAAAATGCCACAAAATGCTCGTGGTTCGAGATAAGGACAGGGAGGGATCACTCACCACTTAACCATCACAGGCGAAACACACTCGACTTGGGGAAAGGAAAACCAAACCCAATTTAATTTGTTACTAATCAAATCAGAGTAGGATAATGAGAGATAAACTTAAATCTTAAAACAACTTCCTCCACCCCTCCATTCTTTCCGGGCTCAGCTCTGCTCCCCAGTTCTCTACCTCCTGCCCCTGGGGATGGGGAATGGGGGTTGTGGTCTGTCCATCACACGCTGTCTCTGCTGCTCCTTCCTCCTCAGGGGAGGATCCTCACACTCTGCCCCTGCTCCCGCATGGGGTCCCTCCCACAGGAGACAGTCCTCCATGAGCTTCTCCAACGTGAGTCCTTCCCAGGGGCTGCAGTTCTTCACAAACTCCTCTGGCGTGGGTCTTTCCCATGCAATCCTTCAGGAGCAGCCTGCTCCAGCACAGGCTTCCCATGGAGCCATGGGCTCTTTGGGCCCAGTTGTCTGCTGGGGTGTGGGGTCCTCCCTGGGCTGCAGGGGGGTCTCTCCTCCACCCGTGACCCTCCATGGCTGCAGGGCACAGCCTGCCCTCTCACCATGAGCTGCAGGGCAACCCCTGGTCCTCCCCTCCTTCTGCACTGACCTAGGGGTCTGCCGTGTTGTCCTTCTCACACCTCACTCCTCTCTCCACTACCACCGTCGCTGACTGGCTCAGCCGTGGCCAGAGGCGGGTCTGACTTCCAGCAGCTTCTCACAGGAACCACCCTGTAGCCCCTCCCTCGCTACCAAAACCCCACACACAAACCCAATACAATACCTGGACATTTTCACGCTTCTACAAATCACGGGGTCCTTGAATTACTAACTACAGAGCATTTCGATTACAGTTCCTATACCTTGTACCATGTCAGCTTTGTAAATGAACGCGATGGGTTGGGAAATTAAGGGTCTTTCTCCTGGGAGAAGTGGAACATGTGGAAATCATGGGTCAGACTTCCAAAAGAGTTGACCGCACATTCGTTATCGCCCTGTCTGGTGGGACAGATGGGGCTGGTTGCAGAGGTGGTGTGTGGGGAGGCTGTTCCAGTGAGATTCCCGCTGTGCTCCCCATTGCCCTTGACTTCTCAGGGCCGTTTTCACCTCCCGCTATCACCCGCTCCATTGGCACTGACCTGCGTTCAACGTTCCCTGAAAATCTCGGTAATACGGAGTTTGCTGCTTTTCCCATGTCCACCCTAGTGTTCATATCCTCGATGAATTCCAGCCAGTTAATGAGGCGTGCCTTTCCTTTCCAGAAACCGCAGTGCCGCTACTTAACCCCTTGCACGCCACCTTTCTCAGCACCCCGGGGGCTGCACAAACGGGCGAGCTTGCTTAGCCGTTGTCCTGCCAGGATGTAAAGCATATGCTCGTGGTGCTGTGGGGAATCTGAACTTCCTCTTGTGCTGCGCAGACTCTCTCCAGTTTCTGGAGGCATCATGAGCAATTAATCATCTCAGGCTAGCCCAGAAATCCTTCTGCTCACAATCATTACTGAGGTCTCTATCACAGTGAAGTTTTAATAATCCAGTTTCTGATGTCCTTAGGCACCCCAGAAAAATAATTCTCAGTGTTGCTCGCTTTTCCTTGTCCACACATTAGAACTGGTACAGCTTTCCCCTTCATGTGACTTCCTCTCTTTTTGTCTATTAGTCTATTTTTGTGGTTGTCTCAAGGACTGTCAGTGAACATAATTCACCAAAAAGGCAGTAATGGTTGTGGCTCATTACACTGCAGCTCACCTTTATGTTGCACTAAGTGTGCATTTGCTACACCCTTGTTGGAAGGTGGCCACTTACTCTGAGTAGATCGAGTGGTTTAGTAATAATTGAGCAAATGCGTTGCTTTGGGGTTTTTCAATTACCCACCACTGAATGGGCCTATTCAGCACCAGTGATGTCATTGTCACCGTGTGGAGTGTTGCATCAGGGAGCCCTGGGCTACTGGCAGGATGTCACTGGGAGTTACATGTTGGCTGGACCATGGCCACCCGAAAGCTGCTCAGAGCTGTACGTGCAATGGGAAGTGCATTCTGGTGGACGCTTGCTCGTATCGTGAAAGCCTACCAGAACCCCTGTGGGCCTCTCCAGAAAGATAGGTGGACTTGGCTTTGTCCTCAAGGCTAGAAGAGTGAAGCTGGCCCATGATTCCCCTTGGGAGATGTCTGCTTGCTGCGGGGTGTATAAGACATTCCTCAGTCACATGCCTGGAAATATGGCCAGAACAACTTCAGAGGGATGTTTGATAGATGTCAACACTGACTCTCTTTTCCGTCTGTCTGATCCCAAGTGGGCATCTCAGGAAGGTCCCTAGAAAGAGAGGAGGTGCTCACCAACGTGCCCCCCACCAAACCTGTGATCAGAGTCCTTGGCGGGTTCGAAAATGGGGACAGGGGACTCCTGCTGCTAGGCCTGGGATCACTGGACATTGAAGCTGCTGAAGCTTCAACAAGGACCAAGGGAATAGAGCCACGCTGTGCTGGGCAGACGGTATTGGCTTGATGTGATGATCACAGTTGAAGACACTGTGATCGTGGCCATGGGCATGGCCAGGCATTGCTGTTACTACAACCAGTTAAATATGGAAAGGTTTGCCGGCCTGCGTGTCTGGGACCAGGCTCGGAGGGGCAGTCTGATTTCTCATTTCTGGAGATACTGCTGATTTGGGGGTGGGAATAGGCTGGTGGTAAGTTGCCCACCTATGTGTGTGTGTCCGTGATGGCTTCACAGTGCACTTACACATTTGCAAACACGTGATTGCTTCCCAAACCACTCAGTACTGTCGGAATCATCCAGAAAATGTTTCAAAATATGGATGTGTCCTTAAATCAGGTAAATCATTAGCTGATTTCATCATAGAATCATAGAATGGTTTGGGTTGGAAGGGACCTTAAAGATCATCTAGTTCCAACCCCCCTGCCATGGGCAGGGACACCTTCCACTAGACCAGGTTGCTCAAAGCCTCATCCAGCCCAGCCTTGAACAATTCCAGGGATGGGGCATCCACAGCTTCTCTGGGCAACCTGTTCCAGTGCTTCACCACCCTCTCCGGGAAGAACTTCTTCCTGATATCTAATCTAAACCTCCCCACTTTCAATTTAAACCCGTTACCCCTTGTCCTGTCACTACAGGCCCTTGTAAAAAGTCCCCCCCAGCTTCCTTGTAGCCCCTTCAGGTACTGGAAGGCTGCAATAAGGTCTCCCTGGAGCCTCCTCCAGGCTGAACAAGCCCAACTCTCCCAGCCTTTCATCATAGCAGAGGTGCTGCAGCCCTCAGATCATCTTCGTGGCCCTCCATGTTTGTTTAACCTGAGTTCTTTTTTTCCCTTCCATCCCAATGTCAAAATGAATTGGTAAAACGAAAGCTTCAGCATCCCCTCCCAAGATCTAAGCAAACCGAAGAATGTTTTATTTTTTCCATTCTACAATAAGAGTTTAAACTAATGTCCTTTGCAAAACTATTCATTTTTATTTTTTCCCAATTTAAAAAAATTAATTTAAAAAGTGAGTTCTTCAAAGAGTATGTCTTGTTTTCTTGTCAGCGATCCTTCTAGAGGAACTCATAATGAAGGGGGAGGGGGGGTGAGGGTGTGGGGGGAGCGTATGACATTGCGCTAATGCCCAATCCAACATTCTTTGGAACCGTTTTTCTTTGAGATGTCCCAGTCCCTCCTACAGCCCTCCCTTGCTGAGTAACCTCTTAGTCCTCCTTCTGTTTCCCCTCTAGATTGCCCAGCTGTGGCCAGGACTGTAAATTGTCGCAGACCGAATTCCTGTGGTTCATCCCTCCTCCTCTGTTTCTCTTAGCTGGCTGGGGACCTGTGCTACTTGTTTTCCACTAACTGCTGAGGGAAGCCCATGTTTTTCATGGAACTGGAATGGATTTTAGATTTCATTAGTTCACCTGCCATTTTGCTGTTGAACAACACGTGGTTTGGGGGGATGGAAGGGAAAAAATAAAAGCCTGTTTTATGATTTTTCCCTGTTGAAGGACATTGTTCTGAGCAAAGCTGGGTGTCTGCAAAGGAAAGCAAATCCTCAAGTTGAGGCTGAGCTTGAACAAGGCAAATGCAGTCTGGAGGGGGATTTATTTCTGCCAAGACTTTGCATCTTCTGCCAAATCCAAACATTGCCACTTTGGCACCTCCTGAGAACTTCAGCCATTTCTCCTGCATAATAAGCTTATGGTTTTGGAGCAAATGCTTTCTGAGGACGAATAGTGACAGCAGATGGGAACGAAGTCAAATTTCTTTCTTTGAGCTCTGAGAAAACACCTTTCCCTTTCTATTATGGCTTCATGAAGAAATATAAGCTATAGGGATGTGATGGAAAGTGGCATGTAAAAAACCTGCAATGGGACTTCTAAGTGAAAAGATATCTTTCTTTACAGTTTCTGGCAGAGTATGACTTGGCTTGTTTATTTTCTGGTTGGGTTTGGAGTCTGATGTTATTCTGTATCATGAGTGAAATATAAACTCCCCACAGCACTTTTCCAATGCCATGCTGGAAAAACATCCTTTGGCTTTTAAAAAGACAGTCATCTGCACATTCCATTTCTTGCAAAGGTCTTTAAAATCCTCTTTTATGTGGAATGGTCCTTGCCTCATTCTCCGTGTAAGGGGACCGTTGTTTAAATGAATGAATTGTTTAGAAGGGACAGAAGTAGTTCTTCCTCCAGCTCCTGCATTTTTGGAGCCTCTAGAATACCCAGGAACAGGGGAGCTCACATTCTTTTTCTAAACTGTCCTTTGTATAAGTTTTCCATCCTGGAAATCACACTGTGCTGCTCCAAAGTAACAGATCCAACATTATCTGTGAGTGTCCTAGGTGTCCAAGTTCCCAATGTGTTTACAGTGCCCGTAAAGCATCTGTGCATTTCTGGCATCTTTCAAAAGGACTGTTTAAGCAAAGAAGTTCAAGAGGGCTCAAGCAAACCGATGTGGGTCAGAACTGGAGACTTTGCATCCAAAACCAATGCAGTTCTCCTGGAACTGGAAGTGACCTGGGAATGACAAGTTTGCTTCTGATAACTGACTGAAAAACCAGACAAAGTGATTGCTAATGATACAGCCTGAAGACTGAGGAGCTCACCAGGCAGCACTTCCAGAGGCTGCTTTTCCCGGGAGGGAAGGTTGGATGCTGTCTGACAAGACCCTGAAAGGTGCCACTCATAATCTTGGCATACTTTTGAGATGCTTCCTCTACTATAGCAGCATTCCAGCAGGCTTCCCTATCTGGATCTGCATCAGGGTTTACTGTGCCAGTGATGCTGGCTGCTTTAGCAGATTGTCTTGTGGCCCAGGGGTGTGCAAACACCACCAGCACAGGAAGGGATGAGGCTGGTGAAGCTGAGCCTCTTCCCAGCCCATTTGCCGAGGGGTTGGGGTCCACCAGGCAAGAGACTACTGGTCGTTGGTGACACACTCTTGCCCCAATCACATCTGTCTACATCCTGCCCCACACATGGGAGGCAGCCAGGAAAGCAAACCTCCTTCTCCCTCTGAGATCACCTTCGCACTTCCAGACTTACGTCCTCCCTGGTGACAGGATCACAACTTTCCCTGCATGGAGGGACCTGCGTAGGGAGGAGCAGGGCTGACTGCGGTGCGGGGACAGGCAGCAGCATGAGAAGGCTGAGGTGGGTATAGATGTGGTTGTCATCTGGGTTTCCTGATGGAGAGGAGAATATGTCATTAACAAGAGGTTTGGGAAACGGGAAACAGAGTCCCTTACTTCCAAGTGCCCCACTCCCCAAGGCTCTCTCCCCACTCCCAAGCCCTTCCAAAACCCCTCCCAGCTGTAGTCCTTCGGGAGACTGGTTTGTCTGGAGGATGTGGGTCATGACACGGCTCCAGTAGGCTACATGGTCCTTTTGGATGAGAGCCCAAGCCATAAAAGTGTTATTTACAGAACATGACCCGCTTTCAACTGTGAAAACTTTTCCTGGTGCAGAATAAGTCCTCTCTGTCTTCCATAGAAGACATAGCTCGTTTCATCTTGTGAACAGCATAGCAGGGCTGGTGCTGTATGGCCAATTCAGTTCAGTGGTGGGATGTGATTTACAACAGGCATTTTTATACACTGGCTATAAAATATACTCAATTTTCCAGGATGGAAAAGTGCCATTTGAATGTGAACTAATTATATTTACTTCCTTATTGTAAAGTGCCATTCAAAAGCAAAACCAGCAGTGACAGCGCTTAATGTTTATGCCTCGTACACCCACACAGACCTCTTGCAGTGGCAAGATGAAGCAGTAAATAACTTCTGAATGTGTCATTTTGATTTGGACTATTTCTAGTTTATATCCAGCTATTAAAGTTCCAGAAAGAAACATAGCTTTTGACTGGTAATCTGGAATGCTCCAATTAAAAATTGCCTAACAGGGATGAGTTGAGAAACCCCATCACAACTAACGTTTTTCCACAGATGTCTTTTTTTTTTTTCTTAAACAAAGAAATATTTTGCTGAAAACTCAGTTAATTCTACTAACAAGAGCCAATGAGGCTGAAGCTGAAGTCAAGCTCAACATAAAACAGACTTTTAAAATACCATAATAATACAGGATTGGAAGAAATTATCATGTGGTGGTTTCTACATGATAGGAAATTTTTAATCAGGGTAGGGGATCAGATGGAAATTAAGAGAAAGCCTTGATGTATGTGTTACAGAGGTGTTATTAGATGGTCTGAATGGCTCCGGCCAACCACATAACGTATGGCGCTGATACCTGCTCCCACAGGTGATACGCTGCCTTCAGCTAAAGGCAGGGGTGTGCTGAGGCTCATGTACTGGTATCAGAGCAACCTGGCAATAACAGAGAGCTCTTCAACACCCTCTTCTAGCTGTTGGTCCTGCCCATGGAGCGACATTTTTGTCTCTCAGCCTAATTAAGGGAAAATGGCTTGTTACAGAAGTAGTCACTGGAGAATTTCCTTTTATTTATGTGGTTGAGGAGCTGAAAGCCCTCAGTTCACTTTCTTGGCATCATGTTGGTGTGCTCACTGGGGGGCCCCGATGGGCCCTGGGTCCCATCAGTCTGGCAAGCGTTTGCCAGGGTTTGTAGTCAGCATTCACATAGCTCAGAGAGGAAAAATGATGTGTTGTATTCAGAGCACATCTTGGGCCCTAGAGAGGGGATGGAGGGAGACGGAGAAGCTGGTGTGTGTAGGATGCTTTCTCTGCACCACTCGGAGGGTAAGGCCTCTCCAGCTACTCTTCTCCCATGACGACTCATGGTGTGGCAGAGGTAGGTTGTTAGTGAGGACATATCCTCTCTCCACCAACCTCTGTGAAAGCTGTCCAGGCTTTTGGGATCAAGTACTCAGAAACTAGGCAAAGGCAGAATGAAGGACAGCCACCTTCAAGTCCCTCAGTCACCATTAATAACATGGTTATATCCTCTGGTTTCAATGGATAATAATGGGGTATTTCTTTGAGGATATTGCTCCCTCAGACTTAATTTCCTGGAGGTGTGTGCCAACCCCCTGCAAAACTCTACCATGGTTTGCAATGACTCCTCCTCCCTCTCTGCAGAGTCATGGGAGTGTTGGGGTGCTTTGCCAAGAGTACATGCACAGTGTGTCTGTGAGGACAAAAGTGTGTTGCTTTGACTTGCTTGCCCATCTCAGAGCCGGGGGTGAAAAGCAGGGAAAATCAAGGTCAAAAATATCTCTCAACTTTAGTTTGGGCATAGCACCCTGCAATGGTGCTGTTTCTAGTGCTTGACCACCATCAAAGGGGTGTGTGGGGTGTCACAACACTCCTTTAGATGTCCAGGGTATAAGAATGTCTAAATACAAGAGGGTAGTGAGATACTCAGAGCAAAGTCAGTGGAGTGGAGCAACCATGAGGCTTAAGATATGTCCCTTTTGGGTCCTCTAAACATGGCCTTTGTACGTTTCATCCAGGAGAGATTCTTCCCAGTTTTGCTTATGTGGAGAAGTATTATCTAATGCTCAGGAAGAAATCTGGAGAGATTTCAAAAAGAGTAACCAAATTCCCATTGTGATGAGCGTGAGCTGTTTCCTGCATGTATTGATGATGGGGAAGAATGACATTTTTGATTTCTATGCAGAGATCTGAATCCCTTCTGACCTTATGTGAAAAACAGAAGCACAGGTGCACTCCTGCGTAGAATAAAACTACTTAGGGCAAAACAGTTTAAAAAGCTGGTAGAGCTTCTATGTATGACATACTGATGAAGTCAAGATCTGGGGAAGAGACTTGCCTTGATTAGCTCAATGCAAGCCACTAAATACTGCTTTAGTCATTTGTCTCTGAACCAACTGCCTCTTCTGAGGGAGAAACCCTTGCAATGTGATTTGTAATAGCAAACTTCTGAAGTCAAGGTTCCCTTTGGTTGTGATTTTTTTTCATCTTTCAGCCTCAGTTCCATGCCATGTGGTTCTAGTGTCATATTTTATCTTTGGTTTTATTCATAACATGGCTGTAGCAATAAAAATAATTTCCTTGCTGACCTTCTATCAGTGTATTCATCCTGTTTCGAAAGGCAGATTGTCCTTATTGCCTTCTAACTGCAGAGGCAGAAGAACTTAATGGTGGTGTGTGTTTTGAGCAACTGTCGGGCCTGTGGCTAAGATGCTTCATAAACATGACACAGTGCAGAGCAGAACTACACACTGTGCCTTGAAGCTAACAAGCGTCCATGATTTTTCAGCCTACAAATTATTTTGTGACTGACATTAGAAAGATCTCTCTGACAATTAAACAAGTTTTTGGCACCTTTCATCTCCAAAGGCCTCATCCTGATCATTTCTATAGAAGATACTCCTTCTATCTTTTTGCATATGAATCTTTCTAGCTCTGAAGAATTCAGAATCTCAGATGCAGGCCAGCATCTGCTAGTGGCCACAGCCCCAAAGTCGTTGTTCCTTTTCTGAGTGAGAGCTGGGGTGATAAGTTAATATTGAAGTTGTAGGGGTCTGAAGAGCATAACCCAGCTCTTGCTGAAAGTGCTTGAGCCTTTCACTCACAAGGCTAAGAAACGTTTTCAATGTCACTCCTGGTTTCTGTCCCAAAGCGTCTTTGTTATACCATGCAGAAAGGAGAACTTCAGCTGGAAAACTGGAAACAAATTAAGATGCATGTGTATGTATACATACACAAACGAATACACTCAGACCTTTATCCTGATGATTAGGCACTCCTTTGGAAAATGGGCATTGTGCATTCAACAACAGTACTATCATAATTTTACTTTATGGGGATCCATTGCAAAGTATTTTTAAGCTCTTTTGCATTTTTATATAAGCTGTACTTAAGGTATTTTATTTAGCACTGAAAGCTGCAACGTTTAGCAAGAAAGAGTTCAGCACCAAAACTCAAGAGCAACACTTTTTTTGGGAAGGGGAATTGTGGTGGAGCAGGACTGTGTGCCTCAGCATCCTTTTTGGCAGCAGTGAATAACTCTCTTCTCACAAAGACTGTTGAGGGTTGTAAGGAGCAGTTTTTGGTCACACCTTTTGAGAATGTGACCCTGCATTTATAGAAAAAAAAAAAGGTATATCCAAACCAGGGCTTGACTGCTGGCCTCTTTGAGCCATCTGACCCCATGTTTAACATTGCAGTCTTCCCAATGACTCTTCTGGCATTGTTCATTCCACTGTCCTTGTCAGTTGCTCATGAATTTCAGGCTTCACCCTCCCAACACGTATGCTCAATTGAGGAGACCTTATTGCAGCTTTCCAGTACCTGAAGGGGGCCTACAAGGGTGCTGGGAGAGGACTTTTTACAAGGGCCTGTAGTGACAGGACAAGGGGTAACGGGTACAAATTGAAAGCAGGGAGGTTTAGATTAGATATCAGGAAGAAATTCTTCCCGGAGAGGGCGGTGAGGCACTGGCACAGGTTGCCCAGAGAAGCTGCGGATGCCCCAGCCCTGGATGTCTTCAAGGCCAGGCTGGATGAGGCTTGGAGCAACCTGGTCTAGTGGAAGGTGTCCCTGCCCATGGCAGGGGGGTTGGAACTATATGATCTTTAAGGTCCCTTCCAACCCAAACCATTCTATGATTCTATGATTCTATGCTGATGTATGCAAATGCTTATTCCTTCAGGTGAAGCAGATGTGTATGCAGTAGATCTTGAATAATTAGGAGAACAGATGGCAAAAGGTTTGGTCTTCATTTCATGCTGCTTTTTAACATCACATTATTTTTAGTGGCTGATGTTTCATCTGTTTTGTGAATGTATATGTAAGAGGTGAAGAAGGTCCTTACAATTGACTTGTTAATTAAAAACCAAATGAACTACAGAGAAGCTTCTACATCGGTATATTGTACGGTCCCACAGGGCTGGCTTCAGTAGAATTATGCTGACTTAGGCTGTACAAGAGAGAAGGTAACCAATAAATGCATCAGTGACATCAGCTAAATCTAGATTGCAAACACTAAATCTATAGCAGGTATAATGTTCTGATTTTGCTAAGAGAAGCCCAGCTCTGTGTCCGAAGCAGACAAAGTTTTCTCAGGTACCTGATTTACAGCATCACAATATGGGTCTGTTAGACTCACCTGTGGCTTTGCAAACAGGAGGCAGGAAGGAGGGATGTGACTAGCACCCTATCAGTGTGTACAAACAGGAGGATGGTGGTCTCTGACTATAGCAGCCTTTGGGTAGCTGGAGATAACAACCATTTCTTTCGATACTTTTGTCCTTCACTGTCTCAGTGATATAAAGTTTGGATTCAGACCAAGCTTCTCCTTTGTCACCTGCAGTTCCTGGGGCTTCATCCTCATCACATCTTCATACTGGTGTTGAGAGAGCAAATGCTAAATGTTTAGTGGAATATTTCAGGGTTGGTATCCAGTGCTTGATCACAGAATCATAGAATCATAGAATGGTTTGGGTTGGAAGGGACCTTAAAGATCATCTAGTCCAACCCCCCTGCCATGGGCAGGGACACCTTCCACTAGCCCAGGTTGTTCCAAGCCTCATCCAGCCTGGCCTTGAACACTTCCAGGGATGGGACATCCATAGCTTCTCTGGGCAACCTGTGCCAGTGCCTCCCCACCCTCTCCGGGAAGAACTTCTTCCTGATATCCAATCTAGACCTCCCCACTTTCAATTTAAACCCATTCCCCCTTGTCCTGTCACTACAGGCCCTTGTAAAAAGTCCCCCCCAGCTTCCTTGTAGCCCCTTCAGGTACTGGAAGGCTGCAATAAGGTCTCCCTGGAGCCTTCTCTTCTCCAGGCCGAACAAGCCCAATTCTCTCAGCCTGTCCCCATAGCAGAGGGGCTCCAGCCCTCTGATCATCTTCATGGCCTCCTCTGGACTCACTCCAACTGGTCAATATCCTTCTGATGTTGAGGGCTCCACAGCTGGACGCAGCACTCCAGGTGGGGTCTCACCAGAGCAGAGTAGAGGGGCAGAATCACCTCCCTCGACCTGCTGGCCACACATAATATATATGTATATAATTAACACATATTTGATATAACAGTTATGCTGTATATTCTCTTTCCTGGTGTCCCAATATTGCTGCAAGGCTAGGACAGACCCAGCAGTTATGATTCTGGGATTGACTCATTTGGGAACATATTGCTTGTTTGTGGAAATAGATAGACTCTGTCTGATATATATCCTCCAAGTCTTACTCCTGAGCAGCAAGCTGATCTCCAGATGTCATCAGTACGTTCCTCCAGCTCTGTACCACATCTGGGCTGTGTCTGCCCACGACTGCTGTCAGCTCAGTATCACCGGCTTCTCACAATGAAGCTTGAAGCTGGGCAGGCTGCATTCCAGTAATAGGCTGCTGAAAAAATAATCCACTCTGACAAATTAACAAAAGGAAGCTTTGGATCCTTCCCAGATCTGTGATGAAAACACCATTTGAGCTAAGCAATGTCAGCTCTCTGGTGTTAATCATAACCAGAAAAACATGGCATGGCCATCATTAAGTAGGCTGGCTTCCTGAGAGTTTTATCATAAACTCTGTTCCAGCTTTTCCAAAGGCAAAGCCGCGTACACAAGTCTGTGCTCATTTCCTTGTGTGCAGCATGCAATTTATAATGCCCATCTTGAGCTTTGGGGAAAAAAAATATCTTTTAAAGGCAGAAGTGTAAAAACAGAACTAAGGAATCATGAGCACTACTAAAGAGATTAGTGCTTTTGTTTAGGCTGGAAGAAGTTAAGTGTTCTGAATCTCTGGTTGCCCAGAGAAGCTGTGGATGCCCCATCCCTGGAAGTGTTCAAGGCCAGGCCGGATGAGGCTTGGAGCAACCTGGTCTAGTGGAAGGTGTTCCTGCCCATGGCAGGGGGGTTGGAACTAGATGGTCTTTCAGGTCCCTTCCAATCCAAACCATTCTGTGATTCTATGATTCTATGAATAATAACCTTGAAATTGAGCTGATTCAGGGAAAATAATTTACCACAGAGTTACTGTCACTCTATATCTATTTAATCAGAGTATGTCAGGATTAAGCTTTGGCTTGGAGCAGTGTGTTGGAAAGATTTCACAGTTTTTCCCACTGCTGTCTTGTGAAGCGTCTAGAAGATGTGCCCCTTATGTGTTTGAGGCATTGCAATGCCTAGCTCTTAACTAACAAATAACCTAGGTAAATTAACAGCCCTGAGTAGAAGTCTAGGTCTCTAACAAAATATCTGCAGCACATCCTCTTCATCTCTCACAAGCTCCAGGACTCGTGATGTAAACATCAAAACAATGTTTACAAAGTCTGAGGATTGGCTGAGTGCCTCATTTTTGGTATGGCACCATCTAGGAAGGCCTCAGACTCAAAAGAAGATAACTGCTATGGTCCTTTCCCTGTTGCGTGTGTGTATCAACCGCGTCAGAGCAATCACAAGGCATTACGTGACACAACCTGCTGGCATGAGACCACGGTGGCCTAGGAGATGTGGACATCTGAGATATTACCGCTTCCAAGCAAGCAAAATGAGGCTTTGGAAACCAATCGCCCGTCTTATTGATAAGAATGCAGGTACTAGGCACAATTATCTAGTGCCATGGGCTGGATTTTATAGAAGGCCCAAATGTGGTAAGCTCCGTAAATACACTGAGTCAGGTTCCACTGATGAAATGAGGAAATGAGGTGACAGCCAGCATGGCTTCACC
>NW_010247207.1:0-2715 GCF_000690775.1 Eurypyga helias | reverse complement strand
AGCAAACCTGCTGAGAGGACATTCTATCTCTTCCTCCAGGTCACTGATGAATTCCTATCTCCAATCACACTCCCCCTTGGTGCTCTACCCTGTTGACTTCACTAAGGTATATAACAAACATGAGGCCTATTTCAAAGGTGTTGAATGATGGAAACCCAAAAAAATTTTCCTTTTCAAATTTCTATCTCTGCCCTAAGCGCTTCTTAATTGCCTATCAGAAAAAAAAAAAAAAGAACCCCAAACACACTCAGTATCTGAGGAACTTGAGTTTCCAAGATCACTTCAAAGAAAAGTATGAATTCCTCTAACCCTTTCTCACCTTTTCATCCTCTTCAGTCCCCAGTTGTCTTTTTGTAACTTTGTCAAGTAGTAGCAGGATACAATTGATATTTGGGTTATTTCCCTTGTTACAATAAACCAATTTCAGAAGAACTGTCAAGATCAGCGAGTTCTCAGTTTGCTGTAGCTTGGAGGACTCATAAACAAAGAAATAACATCTATATATTTAGTGAGTGAAAACGTTACTACAACTCCCACAGTCTTGCCTTTATGTTTCTCTTTCTCACACTTTATATCTTAAAGCGCCCTCTCTTTTGGGGCACCAGTCTCCAAAACAAATCAACACGATACCCTAAGTGTTTGGAGAGAGAAATCACTGTTGAACAGTGCAAAACATTAAAACGCCCTGAAGAACAGAGCAATTCAAAGAGCTTCCACAACACTCCTAAAACACATCGAGCCAAGCCACTCTTGCCCTTACAAGTGTGAGCTTCTCTAATGTCAATGGGATTACTCAGATAAATGAAGTGGGCAAAACTGAAAACTGAGCCCCAAGCTTCAAGTTGATGTTTTTCTTCACAGATGTAGACAAGGCTATCATATTAACAGACCTACACCACGTAAGTAGTAACAAATACATGTACTATCAGGAAAGTCTAGAAAGGCGCATGAGAAAAAGCATCACTATATTAAAAAAAAAAAAACCAACACAGAATTTTCCAAGAAGCTTTGAAATATGGCATTGTCAAGTGTCAGCTTATTTCTAGACATGAATATTTTAAACCAGTAACAACGAGGTTCCTAATTGTGCTCAAGTACACCTGGCAACCCACAGACATATGCCTGATGTCTCACAGCTCTAGCCTTCAGTATCTGTAGTTTCTCAATCAAGGAGGATAAAAATTATTTTAAAACATCAATCGTGACTTTTCCTATGTGATCATCCAGGGAATGTAGTGTAACAACAGCAGAAGGAATATCAGCCATAAAAACTTATCTATTCTACGCTTGCTTTACCAGTGAAAGATTTTAGAAGCCCATGTACTATAATATTCCACAAGCATGTTATGGAAACTTTATGACCTCCATCAGAAAAAAGTTGGGGGGGAGAAAGTCCTGAAGTATCATCAAACAAGGGAACTTGTTTTCAGTCTTTCTGCAGAATCCATTATGTTCACTTTGACAATTTAAGATAATACCTGGAAGATACAACAGAATCTAAAGCAAAGTCGTCACAGGCCTTCAACGTATTTCTTATTCACTTTTCCGAACCAGGTCACCATTTTGAACATGGATATTGTAAATACAAATACTGTGACTTGCACATTAAACGGGCTTCTCAGCCTCTCTTCTGTGCAGGCAGTTCAGCTGCACAGTTGAGCCACGTACACTAAAGCACGGATTCTCTCAATCACCTAGGGCAAAATCTCTCTTTCCGTTTGTTTTGCATGACTGACATAGGTTAACAATTATTTCAAACACCACTCTTTTGGAAAAAGGTCTTTACTTCTTTAGATCTCATTACAGATTATCAAGTCTCAGGGCTTGATTTCTCTTTCACTTGTAATCAACATATTAATGAAACGATATTTATCCTATCCCTATAGGATGGCAAACACACAAGCTGTCTACTCTGTTAATGAGTCAAGACTGAAATTTTACCACCAAATACAAATCCTCTTGAACTTTTCAGGACTAAAGAATGTGTAAAAATATGTTTAAATTAGTACACTCGTGAGGTGGTATGATAACGAGTACATGCCAACATCACTTTTCGCTTCACCTCAATCATATCATCTTGCATTCTGCTTCACAAACACAAATTAAAAGTCAAGCAAAACTTCAAATCCAGTATTTCCAGATAGTAAAACCAGATGTTTTTATTGTCTGCAGTAAAAAAATAAATACCCAATCACCTCGGTAGGCCAGGTGCAATAAATAACACTGTCCTGTGTACCTTACCACCTCACTAATATTTACAAGGTATTTAACATGGTTTAAAGTACAGAGGAATTTAAGTATTAAGTCTGCCACTACTGGAATTTGCTGCTATAGCGAGTAGGACAGAGAAGGAGGCCTAACGCGGCGTGTGATGCTTGTCAAAACTCCCTCTACACGACTTACAGCCGGGACGCTTTGTCCCAACTACCTTTTCTAGTTTCACCAGCGAAACACAAACCCAGGCCCTCATTTATAATTCAGCGCAGCTTGTCCCATAAATTTATAATGTCTTTAAGAAGTTTTTGATAATTAAACCGCACTGTACTCAGTAGCAGCGTTGCATTTCGCCACACACACACAGTTTTGGGTTTGGTTTTTTTTTTAAATAACTTTTCCGGACGACTTTGGACAAGATAGGCGTTGGTAGGAGGTCTCCCGCAGGCATGGAAGCCTACCCAGCGCGGCAGAACCCCCCCGCAGCTGAGGGGCATTAGC
>NW_010247206.1:0-1337 GCF_000690775.1 Eurypyga helias | reverse complement strand
CGTCGCTGACCTTCGAGCAAAATCGCAGCGGGGGCCCCGGGCCTGGGGGACGGCTTCCTGCCTCCGGCCGCTTCCTCCCTTGGCTCTGGGCTTGGAAAGGGCGTCCCCGGGTGCCCTCCGGGACTGCTCACCTGCTCCCCTTCCTGAGCGCTCGGCTGCCGGTCCTCGGTGGTCAGTGCCTCAGCTGTGCTTGTCCAGGGGGTGAAGGTGGCCCTGGTACCGCGGAGGAGATGGCTTCAGTGACCCTGCGCCCCGGGACCATTGGCCTTGACGGGGCCTTGCTGCCAGCTGTGGAGCCAGGTACGAAGGCCCAAAACACCCTCACCCAGAGGTGGATCCTCTCCCTGGACACTTTCACCAAGAGGTGGGACCCGAGCATGCTTACCCTCTCCCAGAGGTGACCCCAACCCCACTGACCATCACCCAGGGGTAGAACCCATCCCTGATAAGCCTCAGCTAGAGGTGGACGCCCACCCCAGTGACCCTCATCCAGGGGTAGGCCATATCCCTGGTGATCCCCAACCCCAGTGACCCTCGCCCAGAGGTAGACCCCATCCCTGGTGAGCCTCGCCCAGAGGTGACCTCAACCCCAGGGACCCTCATCCAGGGGTAGACCCCATCCCTGGTGATCCCCAACCCCAGTGACCCAGAGGTGGGCTCTGACCCCTGCATCCATCACCCAGAGGTGACAGGGAGCTGGAGGTCCCTGGTGAGGCCGCAGAGCGTGGAGACCCCTCTGAGCTGGGGAGGGGGATGGAGCACGGGGGCCTGGCTGGCATGTGGCCCCCAGGGCTGTTTCACCAGGGGCATTGGTTGAGGGGACAGGTGAAGCACCCATAGACACCCCCTCCCTGGGTGGGTGAAGCACAGGGGATCTGCCCAGCGCCAGGGCCTGGCACGGCCATGACCCCCACCCCTGGGGGCACTCTGGCCTGTGGGGGGGTGTGCACACCAGCGCCAGGGCCTGGCACGGCCATGACCCCCACCCCTGGGTGCACTCTGGCCTGTGGGGGGATGTGCACCCCCCATCCCTGTGCGCACACGCACATGTGTGTCCATATGGCACACGTGCACACCCCTCCCCACATGCACTTCCCATTGCATGCGTCGGGGTTCACGCTCAGATAACCCCTGGGTTAGGGCAGCCCCCCACACGCTTCCCTTTGGGGGAGGGACGCCCCCCTCCCAGCCCACATCCTCTTGCTCCCGGTCTCCCCACAGCCCGCACGCTTCCTTCGCACACCCCTGCTCTCGCACGCTCCCACCCCTGTCCCTGCGGCCGGCGGTTCCCGGCAGCGCCTGGCCCGGTGACAACAGGCAGAGTAAACACCTCAGCC
>NW_010247205.1:0-1567 GCF_000690775.1 Eurypyga helias | reverse complement strand
TCCCACCCAAACCGTTCTGTGATTATAACTTAAGTAATTTGCTTGATGGGCCATTTCTGAAGCACCCTCATGCAGTTGTACTGCTCTCCCTTTGCAGGCTAAGAAGCTTAATCCCAGTTACAGTCCCTCCCAGTGAGAGTTTGGTGCAAGTTCCCAGAATCCCAGTGAGCATGTCGGCTGGGCCATGAGGAGCTGGAGGTGACTGGATGTCTCCTCCAGCACAGGAGACACGAATAACTGAAAAAAGCCCCAAGGCAGCTCACGCCCCAAGTTTTCTGCCACTGTCAGAGCCCTGCAGTGCTGATGGATTAACTCGGGAACAGGGATTTAACTGGACGCCTCCAAGTCTTTGTCCCCGGATCGGGAGGAAGTAGGAATATGCACTTTGTCAAGAATTTGCACCAACGGAAATCCTTTGTGGATTCAAGAGGTTGGAAGGCCCTTGTCCAGCCGGTGCCGTTCAGCCAAGCGTGGTGGAATCGCCAGGGCAGGAAGAAGATAATTGGATGCTGCATCCCCCCACTGGTAATTGTACAATAACCAGGTAGCGGACAGTTCAGACCTACCCACCGCGGCTGCCGACGGATCCCGGCACGAAGAGTTGGCAAAACCTGACCTAGTTCTTTCCCAGGAACCGGTTTTAGCTTCCCGGAACAGTTTCTGAATGAAAACCAGCCGCAGTGTTTTCTCCCGGGCAAGGTCTGCCTGCCGCCAGCGCGCAGTCCCGCTTCAACCGTGACACGTCGTCTGGGAGCAGGCTTCTCACCCAGCTATGACCAAGCCCCTTCAGAACCAGAAACGCTCAGGATTCCTCCTTTAATTGCTAAACCAGCTTAATTGGACTACCCAGAACATAACCAAGCGGAAGAGAGGAATTGACACACCTAGCTGGTTCCTGCTCAGGCTGATGATTCACTTGAATTGCTGGGTCACGTTTTGTCGGTGGCGATTTCCAAGTGGCTGCAGCAACGGCCACTGTGCTCCCCTTCTGCCCGCCGGGACGAAGGGCAGCGTTCCCCGCAGCCTGCCCCCTCGCCCTCGGGAGCGGACACCGCCTTAAACCAAGAACATAACCGATACATACCCTGTCACCTTCAGAACTCAAGCTCCAGCTGCCACGTGTCACGCCAAGGGCCCATGCCTTCCCCACACTGCCTGCACCCAAGGATTAGGGGCTGCACCTTTACCAAAAAGCCTCATTTACCCCTAAAGTTCAGCTAATTAATCATTTCAAAACTCCCGCCGGTTTTGATAGCTCGGCTCACACCACGTGACACTCAGGAAGTCGGTAACAGAGCCAAAAAATCAAGGTGGCTGAGCAACCTCCCCCCCACGCGACTCCAGTGGCTTTATTAGAGCCTTATCAGATTTCCTGGTGACTCGGACCGCTGCGGTGACCGGCACGAAGGGCACAGTGCTACCGACGTGGACAGATGGCGTTACAGCACGGTGTGGGCTCAGGAGAGCAGCCAAAGCCCACCAGGCCGCGCTCTGCAAATCCCACCCCCGTGGCAAACACGGAGCAGGCAGGGGGGTGCTCCGCTCTCCCCCTGGCCCTCGGGGGCTG
>NW_010247204.1:3682-6635 GCF_000690775.1 Eurypyga helias | reverse complement strand
GGACGCTGGTGCCGACCGGAGCTGGTGGCACAGTTTTGGTTGGGAGCCGTTGGGCACAGGAGTGGGGAGGTGGGAGTGTTTTGGCTCTGGTGGAGGGAGGGGAAGGAGCGTGGCTCCCCAAACCAGATGGCTTGGATGCTGAATTATTAAATTATGAATATTAATACAAATCAGACACGGAAGAGGTAATAATTTTGCTGCCCTACAGAAATAATTAACATAATTTTGATAAATTACATGATAAGAGAATCTCAAAATTGAGGTAGATTTATCTTAATTAATATCTTGGACTTGCTCTGAAAGGTAAATTGTTCCACTGGGGACTGGGGAAGGGTGAAGAAGGGGCCCCCATCTCTGTGATCCGGACCCTTCTCAGGGTGAGCGTGTGCGGAGGGGACAGGGCAGCCCCTCCGGGCTGCACCCCAGCCCCACGGGGACAACCGTGTTGGGGTTATTCCCACCCCTGGGGACACCAAGTGACTCACTTCAGGTTGCACGGGTAGGTCAGAGCGCGGAGGTTTGTGTCGGCGTCTCCAGACTCCCGTGTCCCCAGTGCCTTCCTCTACTGGGCTCTGGTGGGCATTTTGCGGTGTCTCTCCACGCAGGCTGGGCGTGTGCTGAGGTGTGAGCCTGCGGGATCGGTGGCTTCGCCGGAAACTGCTGCCCATGTGCCCTTGACGTCGCTTCAGCTGCCTCTGCTTGGGCACACGTGCACCATGACCTGTGCCCGTTGTGCTCACCCACCTGTGGCACCGCACCCACACAAGGAGGTTGGTGGCTTCTTGTTTTCACAATTAATGCAGTAATGTGGGTGTTTTCCCTTTCCGTGTCTAGCCAAGGGCTGTGCATGTCAGTAAAGCCCCGTATGCTTTCCGTGCTTGCACGTGCATGCTTTTTATCCTTCCCAGCGTGTCTGTAACACCTCCTTCACACGCTGGAGATGAGCACGTTTGTGAATGCGCCCTCCCAAGGCCCACGGAGCAGTGTCCGAGCTGCACATCTCCAACAACACCGCTACAAGGGACCGGGGCAGGGCAGCATCCCAGGGAGACACCCCAGGCAGGTACAGCATCTTTGTTTTCTGCAGGTGAACAACCAAGAGCTGTATGTGGCTGACCCAAAGTCACATCGCAGGGTGGAAGTTAGCCTGGAAGGGTGGGGGATGTTTGGGTATCAGTTGATTTGCTTCACCGTCCGTCATCGTGGTGTTGGGCCGCTTTGCTTTGCACCACGTTGTTTTCCTTCAGCCTGCGTGACGCTGGAGAAGTCCTTGTCCCTCTCCACACGTGCGTGCCATGCCCTTACCCTTTTCCAAGCTGTGGTTATTGCCAGGCTTTGTCTCGGCGCTGCTGACCGGCTCAGCCTGCAGAGGTGCAAATCTGCCGGAAAAGGGTGTGCAGGTCGCTTTACGTTGCATAACGTTTTGCACCCAAACGGCAGGGTCATCCCAGACAGCATCACTGTCAGCAGAGCTGCAGCCCAGCTCAGACCTGGAAGCAGCGATTTAACCCCTGAAGCAGCGATTTAACCCCTGAAGCAGCAGACATCCATCCCCCAGGTGTAGGCAATGCCTGTGCTGGTATGGAGATCATCCATAGCTTGTGGTCTCAAAGCTGCCACTCAAATTACAGGGCTAATTGCAAAATTAAAGGAAATTATGCTTTACTATGACATTTTTGCGATACCAGTTCAAGCAATCCAGGAGAAGATATTATCTGCACGTTGATGGTGTCCATTTAAATGTCCGGAGCGATAGCTCTGCTGCACTCCTGTCTGTAACCTGGTTACATTTCAACTGTGTGTCTGCCGAAAAGGCTGATAGCTCGGTTACTTGATATGTTTCTGACATGGGTGAGCAGGAGGAGTGCGAGGAGCAGCCAGGAGAGGCTGTTCTCGGGAGGCTTTGGTCTTGGTCTCGAGCTCGAGAGGTTTTTAGATTCACATCCATGCGTTTGCCAGCTTAATTGGCAAAAGCTTTAATTTTTCAGAAGGGTTAGAAATCTTGTTGATCTGTTCCCACTGGCATTATTTAAAGCCTCAAACACTTTCCTTTTTCAAAGAGCTGTACAAATGTTAACTAATACAGACCCAGTTAAGTGTAATCTCTAGATGGGGAAACAGAGTCACATGCCACACTAGTCCCTCAGCCTGGATGGGGGAGTTGCTGCATCCCTGTCCCCTTGATGCCATAAAACCAGGCTGTATTTCATGTTTTTCAGCTGGGCAGAAAATAATGGGAAGAAAAGACCCAAAGGAACCGACTGCCATGACACCAAGGCACAGGCAAGAAGATTGTCGTGATGTGACAGCATTGGTGTATCCAGGTAAGAACAGAGATGATGCCAGGGATAACAAGGGATATTTCTGGGGGCACAAGGAGCAGTAGGAACCAGTATTGGGAATATCGTTCAAGGGAAATACACAACAAGAGAGCCTCTGCCTTACTGTGAGCTTTTAAATAGGAACTGAATGCTGCAGCCACGGGTTAAGTTTTTTTAAGGAGAGTCATTGCTGTTGTGGAGCGTGACAGCACCCACCACAGTCACCCCAAGACCCCTTCTGCTCCCCACCCAGCTCATGAGGCAGGTGAGAGGTTTACCTGAGGATTCCCTCTTGTGCAGACCCCACCCGACGCTCCCTGTGACTGGAGCTGTCAGCAGCCCCAGCAGCAAAGTGGATTTGAAGCCACGGGTCTGGACGGTGCTGGAAATCCTGCTAAAACAAGGGCACCCCGCGGAGGGGCACTGAAGGTGACTCCCTGCTACCCAGCTGGGTCCTGCTGGGGCTCGTCCAGGGTCACCAACCACTGGCCCCTGGCCGCCGGCGGCTGAGCATCCTTTCCTCGCAGGCATGCTGACGGGTGCCCGCGGCAGGGTGGCTGCACCTTTGGGCTTGTATATATGTAGGTCTGTATATTTGCCTTGTAAGAGCGAGCTGGGCCCTGGGCTGTGGT
>NW_010247204.1:0-3633 GCF_000690775.1 Eurypyga helias | reverse complement strand
GAATGCCCCGTGTGCATCACATCGCACAGCCTGGGCAGCCTTCGTCAGCCAGCAAGTCTCACGCTGTGTGTAGATATATGCATGTGCACACGCAGGGATGGATGGACGGGCACCAGCGCTCGCCGCATCCAACGAGTCAATTTGAGCCCAGCCTTAACCCCTTCACTGCTGTAGGAGGCACGTCCTGGGGCTTGGTCCCATTGGGAAGAGGGGACATGGTGCTGGTGGCACTTTGATGGAGCTGTTTGGATGGGAAGGATGTGGCTGGCCATGGGGGGACCAAATTGTTCATCTGTGTCTGAGGAAGGGAGTGGAGAAAGGAAACTGAAGCCCAGTGTAATGTAAGGCACAAAGGAGGGATTTTAGGAGGTCTGGGTGGAAAAAACATTGGATGGAGCATGGGGCTGCAGGCTGTCCCACTTGAGACAGCAAACCCCGATCTGTAGGAGGAGGGTGTGAAAGGTGGGGGAAACCGAGGCAGAGAAATATGTGGACACATACGGAAAGGGGCGGCTCTTGGTGTGACAGCCCTGCTTCTGCAGAACAAGGACGGGCTCTGGGGGCGAAGAAAATTTGTATGGGGTGAAGGAAGCCACCACTACATGTGCACACAGGTGGCTGCGAGCAAGACGTTCCCATCTGGGAGAGCACATCCATGGTGCGGAGCTGGTAAAAACCTCATCCTTCACCTCCTCTCACAACCTCCCCTCTGCTGGGGCTGAAGGTGGGGAGACTGGTTCTGCTTCTGCCTTTTGTGGTTGCTATTTGCACTTTGTTTCAGGTTTCTCCTCTGTTGGGACTTCGGGCCTTCCCGTTCCCCAGTAATTATATAATTACTTCACAACATGCTGCAGGAATAGTCGCGGAGATGGCTACAGCTAGCACAACAATGGTGACAAGTAAAACATTAATTTCTGGAGTTCTTTTAATTAATTCATCAGGAATCGTGCTGTGCGGGATGATTACGTTAAAGTGTTTAATTACAAATTTATATGTAATGATGCACTTTAATTACTTTGGACTGGTACAATATTATTGGGCCCTTTTCCCAAGATTCCTGGCACTGGGTTTGGGCTGCACATAAGCAGTGCCATGGATGCTAGTGCCTCTAAATTATTTACATGGCATGGGAGAAATGCGGTCCTGATTGATGAGAGCAAATTTTCCCCTTAGCTGAACGGGAGCGAGGGCCATGGGGAATCCAGGGAAGGAAGGTCAGCGTGGCATGTGTGTGTCAGGCAGAACATCAGGGCGTTTTTTGTTGGAAGAATCAAGGTTAATCTGGTGGAAACTGAAGTGATAGAGCGCCAGGCGTGATAAATATTTATCAAAGGGACCAGTGTCAGGATTCTGGTGCACCAACGCAGATACGTCCCGGCTGGATCTCACGCAGCAGCACGAGATGCTGCTGCAAACAGCCCTCCCCAAGTGCATAGGGTACTTTCCTCCAGCTCTGCTCCTTTTCCTTGTCCCCCTTTCCTTTGTCTTGCCCCTCTTTGTGTGCACGTGTGTGCGTGTGCGTGCATGCTCGTTTTCTTTCCCTTTAGGCTCCCATTCTCCCTTCATCCCCTCTCTATTTGCCTTGGTGCATGGGGAGCATCTGTCATTCTTCTCTCTCCTTTGTCAGCCTCCTCCCAGGCTAGACAGAGCCCAGAGGGGCAGCCACAGTGTTAGAAAGGCCTGTGAGCTGAAGTGCTACAAGTTGAGTTTGAGGCTGGCCTGTCTGTAAGCCGCTCTGCAAGCAAAATAACCACTTATGTAGTGCATATATATAAATATCTGTGCCGCACAGAGTAATCTGCCTTGCTGTGGTGGGTTCACAGCATCTGGCACACGGTAGTCTGGCAAAATCTGGTTTGTTTTGCTTGAGTTTGGAGAGCAGGACCTGGCAAGAAAGAGATCGGACACTTTGCCCTTCAAGAGAGAGGGAAATGGAAATCAGCTTTGGGTCCGTTACACTGGTGGAGGCTGGATGATGCACCGGTGCTCTACGGAGCTGGTCCCCGCAAGGTTCCCCGTGTGAGAGCTCACAGCCAGCACTGTCCCTGCTCATGCTGCCAGCGGGGTGCAGCTCCCAGGGATGGTCATTATCTTCTGAAAAGTGTCAGGGCTGCTACAGGAGTTGGTGTAGCTCTTGCACTGTTAGCAGGGATGGCGGAGGGGTTGGGATGCCCTCCTGGCAGAGCAGGCGTGCCTGGTCCAGCTAACGCAGACCTGCAGCCCCAGGAGGCTGCGACGGCACCAGTGGGTCATTTCCTAGTGTTAGTTATGGATACGGATTTGCAATCCAAGACTTTTTCTGATGGAAAGGAGCATGATGACTGTGTCCTCCAAGAAGAGGTAACGCAGGGCATGGGGGATAAACCCCTGCGGTGCGGGGTGCCCGCCTGGGCAAGCAGGAGGCCAACAACTGCTGGGCGAGAGAGGTCGTGGTGAAGTGAGGCCGTTCCTGTGGGTAAGCAAGATGGAAAGAGTCCTGCTACGTGACAAAATACGCGTTGCCCTGCTGACTCACCACAGCTGCTGCTCCTGATGATACTGTAGCTGAGGTGAGGGGGGAAATCCCCTTTTTTTCCATGGGAAGATGGTGTTTGCAAGCCCAGCTTGACCTAGAAAGTTTTGTCTCCTGTGAATCCCCTCCTGTGACAGTCAGGCTCTGCAGGGGCTGTCCCAGCAGATGGAAATGATCCCTTGCTGCACATGGAGGGGACCAAAGCCCTTCTCCCAGGGCAGGCTTCCCACTCACCTTTCCCTTGAAACTCTGTTCGTAAGCTGCAGATGCGTTTTGGCAGGGAGTTGGGAGTGGAGTGCAGAAGTGCTTCTTGCTTCCGTGTTTCCAGGGATGAGCTGGTCCCAGTGTTCGGCATTGCCCATGCTGGGTCACGCAAGCCTTTTCCTGGCAGTCTTCAGGGGGAAGTGCTTTGCATGCAATGGCAGGAGCAGGGCTGTCCTGGAGGGTGGGTGGGAGACGGGGGGCTGTGATCAAGGTACAGGCAAAATGTGTGAGCGAAGAGCAAACCAAATGGACTCATATTCATCCTGAAATCCTGGAGTGGGATGTATCCTGCACGTGTTTCTAGTAACCATAGATTCTGCGTCATGGAGTTTTAGACTGCCATGCAGGCTTTGGATGTCCCTCTTTTTCTTTTTTTATCCACTTTGACATTAGTCCAGACATCCCAAAATGGTTTAGTGCTGGTACTTACCTAGAGAGGACGAGGCGGGGTGCTGCACAAATACCCTCCTCTCCCAGGTTCGCCGTGCTGGTCAGAGGCACTGGGCAGCTTTCCAGGGCAGACCCCCCCAAGCAGAGATTCATTCTTGTAAATAATTGTAAATTATTGTAAATAATTTGCTTGTAAATAATTCCCATTTGTGGCTTTTCTCCTGCCTGCACTGGGCTGGTTCAGGTGCTGGAAGCAGAGGCTGCTGCCTCACCACGTGTTGGAGCCCCGCGCGCTGCCACCTCCCCACCACATGATGCTGGGGGGCTCCTGGGGGGCCATGGAGGTGCTGCCTGAGCTGTTTTAGTGCAGATGAGAGTTGCCAAAGACTCGCTCTTCTCAGGGGGTCTGTCTCCCAGCAAGAAGTCCCCCTTAGCCCTCAGCCCCTTCTCCGAGGCCCGTCCCCAGT
>NW_010247203.1:0-246 GCF_000690775.1 Eurypyga helias | reverse complement strand
CAAGGGGACATCTCGGGACGCCAGTCGCCGGCCTCCTGCTCCGGGTCAGAAGAGGAGAGGGACAAGGAGGGCGCCTGCCCCCCACCGCACCCTCCCGGGGGAGAACGCTTGCTGGTAGCGGCCGATTCGGGCGGGATTGAGAGGTCGAGGACCTCCGACTCACGCCAGTCGGGGATGGCTGGGCTGAGGGTCTCAGGGAGCAGCTTTGGAGGGGAATCGTCAGGGTCGGAGGAGGAGTGCGGGGCC
>NW_010247202.1:3440-7151 GCF_000690775.1 Eurypyga helias | reverse complement strand
AAACCATTCTATGATTCTATGTGACCATGAGGAATGGTACATGGAGCAATGCATTGGAGGGACCCTGGCTTTCCAGGGTGGCCTTGGGCAGGTTTCTTATTTCTCCAAAGGTATTTTGAGTTCCTTTGTCTTTTCCTACCTCATTATTCCTTCTGCAAAATGGGATAACAGGCTTTGCGGCTTGCAGGTTGTTTCCTTACTGCGGTATCGGAGATTGTCGGGTTGTCAGCAACCTGGAGATAGCAGGGATTGCTGACAGCGAGCAGAACTGAGTCAGTGCTGTGTACAGAAACCTTGCTCAGCCTTTGAAACTGCAGTCAAACCCTCCCCCAAGGTTACTCTTGCTCATAAAGCGTGCTTAGTTTTGTTTGCTGCAAACCGAGATTTTAAACCCAGAATCCAGACAGACCCAGGCTTTTGAAGAGAATTGGGTAGGAGTCAGAAGTGGATGGCTCAGACCAGGCTGGCTCTAAAAGATGAATTAGAAGTGACCTAGGGAGATGGAGATGTTCACATCCACACCCCGGCATTGCAACTTGCATATTTATCTCATTGTGCCCGGCACCGCTGGGAATAAATCAGCAATGAGACACACGCAGAGCAGATCCGCTGGTTCAAATAGCAAGGGACCTGCTCTGGCATTTACCCACAGCTCAAATCAAACTCCCGGGGAAGTTTTCCAAAGCCTGCAGGAACCAAGATCCTTCCCTCACCTAATGTTTTTTTCCATCGCTTCAGCCCTTAGAAGCAAGCATTTCAAAGGTGAAAAAACATCATCTGCACTGGCCACAGAGGGGAAAGGCTGGAAATACAGAGAATTTTTATTTCTCCTGGGATGTGAAGCCCAGGTAGTTCAGACAGGCTGAGAATAAGCGTTCAGACCTTCACCTGCTTAATGCAACTGCCAAACCTGCCCAGCAGCATGGCGGCGGTGAGCGGGCAGGGGCAGGGGCACGGGGGTGTTTTCCTCCCCAGTTCTGCAGAGCCCCTCATCCGGCGGGAGCTGGGAGCTCCTGCAAGCCAGCTGCCCCGTCAGCGAGACGGTCCGAAGGCTCGTGTGTCTTGGCTGGTCCCTCTGGGAAAGCGGGTGTGAGCGTGTAGGTGTGCAAACGAGCGTGTCGGGGTAGAGGCAGGCTGCTGGTGGTAGACAGGGCGAGGGGTGCGTTGCTCTGTGGTGTGAGCAAAAGTACCGGTGCGTACTTACGAGGCTAGGTATGATTTTCCTTTCTTTCCCCATCCGAGCGTGTGCTGGGGACGCCGTTTCCAAGCCTGATCGATCCTGCGTCTCTGTATTTGTAAATAAGCCCAGAGGCTATGCGATGGCTTCCTGTTTAGAAATGGGATAAACAGAGCGATGTGCGAGCTATTTATTTGTTCTTTTATTCATTCAGTTAAGAGCTTGCAAAACACTTTGCAAATACCTATGAAATGAGCCTTGTAATGCTCCCGGGAGAGGTTCCACTTGGAAGGTGGGGGAAGCTGAGGGATCCGAGAGGTTGGCTGCCTTCATGGTAGACCCAGGAGTAAATCCCAGGTCCCGTTTTCCATTTCTAGTCCAGAATGGCTGCTAAGACTCAAATGCACATGGGCCCAGTCGTTTGTGGTCATGATCCTCTTTTCTGGTGTTTCTCCTGCTCCTGGACTCCTTTGGGAACATGCTGGTGCTTCCACACCTTGTCCCGGGGAAAAGTCATTAGGTGGTACATGAGTGTGGTGCTAATGATGGAGAAACCACAGGAAACCCAGCCTGGCTCCCGCCACAGCTCATTCCCATCGGCACATCTTTAACTCCTCCACCTCTAAGGTGCCTTCAGGCCTGTCCATGCTCCTCACCCCCTGCACCCTGGGGTGGCCAATGTCCTAAGACCACCATCCTGTGCATGGCCTCTTCCTGGTTGCTCCCCCTCTTTATCTGTGGTTCAGGATCAGTTTGTGGCACCAGAACAGCTTTTGCCAAACTCAAACCTCCACTTCCTGGCTCATTCCTAAGGTTTGGAAGCAGGCAGGCTTTTAATTGCTGCTCAGATCCAAAGGGACTTCGGCCTCATCCTGCACACCCATGCCGAGGGGGAGACAGGCTCGCTCCCTCCCCCTTCCCACAGGTGCCGTGAGGCTGGAGCATCCCATGTGTTGCGAATTGTCTCCCTGTGATTAAGGGCAAGGCAGGGGCTACCTCTGTGCCCTCCCGCCCCCAAACAGATGGGCTTTCACGCAGTGTGCTTGCAGGTGTGTAGCCTTTGAGCTCATCTCACTCGTCCCTGAGGGTCAGCACAGGCTGGATCTCCCCTCTGGACACTGCCTACCTGCAGCGGGGGGACTGCACGCACCCTCCTTGGACCAGGACTCCATCCACCCTGAGGAAACACAGCTGAAGGTACCCCCCACCCCGCACTTGCTTTGTCTTCTCTTCCCTCTCAGGAATGCACCAATTTTCTCCTTTTGTCTCCGGTCTGATTTTTCCTCCTGCTTCCCAGGGATGTGAGAATCTGGGAATGGGCTCCTGGATCTCTTTTCCAAATCTTATCCAAAGCATCTGTTTGGATGCTGTGTAGCGTGATGGGGTTTTTTTGGTGCTGTTTGGTGATCAGCTGTGCCTTAGTTTTTGGGTTTTTTTTTTTGAAACAGGCTGAACTTTGGTGTGTTTTGATATGGAAATATTTTGGTATCAAAGCAAAATGTCGCCTGTCTGTAATCGCTCCCTCTGCCCCTTCCTTCGAGAGTTGGGTTTTCAGGGAAAGACGGCATGGGAGCTGAAAACCTGCCCAAACGCACCGACGGGAATGGCAACAACAAAAAAATGTTGGCATAGCAAATTGCTTTCCTTTAGAAAAGAACAAAATTTTAAAAAACGCCATATATATCCTGGATCGTTGTCAGAAATACTGCTGGAAAATGAAATCCTCGCCTTTCAAGCTTTTTGGGTGATGTTGTGATCGCTCTGCACGGTTCTGCTGTACCTGGGTGTCCCAGCCCCTTTGAGCAGGGTGTTTTCAGAGTTGTTTTAATTCTTTAATATTTGGTGTAATGAGGGAGCCCGAGTTTAACTCGGCAAGGTGGGCGTCTTCAGAGCCGCCTCCCTTTTGGATTTCAGTTTTCGGGTTTACACGTGGTTTAAGCGTGCCATATGCTTCAGGTTCAGCCGGGGATTTTAGCTGCACGCTGAGAATTAAGTGTAAAGTAACCCCGTTGGAATCCACAGCCGTCCCTGTTCCAGGTCCTCCTGAACCACGACACGCCTCACCACGCTGTCGGCGTGACCCCAGGGTGGGTTTGCGTGTCCTTGGAAGGAATTTGTGGAAGCAGGGAGGTTTTGTGCTCGCGTTCGGGGCACGAGGATGGTGTTGGTGGGGCTGCCTGGGCGTTGACTGCTAAACCAGCCCAGCAGTCGGGTGGGAGCGAGGAGCACGAGTCTGGAGTTTGCATTTTCTGCCCAGGTGAGCTCAAGCACCACGATCAATTTGAAGAATTGGCTGCGGTTTTTTTTTTCACAATTACCTCAGCGTTTTGGGTTTCTTTTTTCCGCTAAATTCATGCGATAAAATGCATTAAATGTAACAGCACGGAAAATAAAAGTTCAGTTTGCGGAGAGAGCCTGATTTAGTGTGAAGATAAAACAAGATAAAACAACTGGAAAAATTAAGTGGGATAAATAAATTCTGGCAGAGAGAAGCAGAGGTAACGGGAGGGGAGAGCTGAGTGTGCCAGGCAGGC
>NW_010247202.1:2060-3404 GCF_000690775.1 Eurypyga helias | reverse complement strand
TCCCAGGAAGGGGGTGATGCTTTGCTGTCCCCTCCTTTTCCGGCTGCTCAGCTTTCTCCCAGGACTGATACGTGATTCTCCTTGGCGTGGGGTGTGTGTTGTGCTCTCTGTGCCCGCTCTTGCTTAGGTGGAGAAATGAGGCTGTGCAGCAGCAAACGGGAAAAGCAAGGAGCGGGGTGTGGGGGAAGAGGTGTCAGGATGGATTGCCAAATATGCTGGGTAAAAATTAGCAGCTGCAAGTGTGCAAGAGAAAAGGTGGAGAAGAGAGGGGGTTAGGGACAGATGGAGAGAAGGAGGGAGAGAAAGAGGAGGTGGGAGAAAAGGGAGGAGGGGATAATAGTGCAGAAAGATATTAGTTAAAAATCTTATAGCCCCGAGCCCAGACGCCATCTGCACGTAGCAGGGTACCAACAAGACACGTCTCTCTCTCTCTCCTCACCGTGGAGGTGTTGCCTGCATCTTGGCCAGATAGTGCGGCCAAGATGTTCAGGATTAGGAATTTCACATGCCCGGGGAGAGAGATGCCTTGGAAGAGCCCCGTTTTCAGAGCGCACCGAGCAGCTGTTTGCCAGCCGGGGGACTGGAGAGGAGCCCTTGACTGGGGTTTCCAGAGGGGGATCTGGAGAACTTCCACTAGTGCTGGAGGGCGAATCCCTGGGAGCAAGGATTAGTTCTTTGATTAAACAAGCCAGGCTCCTCCAAGGACTTCTCTACCCTACAGCTCTGCTGGGTTTTTGTTTTCCTAGGTGCACCGTTAACCCCTTCAGCTGTGAACAAGGGGGAAGGGCTTAGAGACACCGAAGTTCATCTCGGGAAAAAGCACATAAGCAAAGAAAGCTATTTCCCCACTGTCTTTACCTGAAGATTTAGTTTTATTTGCATGCTGAGGACTGTGCTTTTCCCCTTTACAAGGAGATGATGGTTTGTCGTGGGAGAAGCCGCTGTCCCGGGGTGAAGCGCATCGCGCTGGTGCAACTGTGTCCGTGCTTCCTAGCGTTCCCTGACCCGAGCAGGGTGCTTGTGGGCAGGCCATAGGCTGTGAATATCCGTGCCTTGGTTACAGGGAGTTAGCAATGCTCTTTGGAGCTCTTATTTTTGGAAGAGGCAGCGTTCCGAAGGCCGCTTGCGAGCGGGGAGGTGGCACTTGTTGGCCAAGTGCATAGGGTTCCAGCGTCATTGCAGTCTCCCCATCCCTTGCTGCGTTAATCCCAAGGGACCTGGGCTCGGAGGGCGTCTTGGCGTGCCCTGAACTGTGTGGAGAAGGGGGAAAAATAATCCGGGAGCAGCAGTGAGGCTGAAGACTGGGATCCAGGGTGGCCATCCCTAGGTGCTGGCGGCTGCAGG
>NW_010247202.1:0-2036 GCF_000690775.1 Eurypyga helias | reverse complement strand
GCTGAGCCGCTCCGCAGCCCCCCAGCCTCCCGTCCCTCACTAATTACTTCCAGGCCTGTACTCTTGACATTTGCAAGCTCCTGATTAGAGCAACGAGGGAGAAATCTCCGAGGGAGATGGAGGCCAAACTGTACCACTAATAAAAGCCGAGATTGACAATCGGCTGGGAGGTGAGAGACGGCGAGGTGGAGGGACTCGTCCTTGCAGTCTCGGTTTCTTTCTGAGCCTCTGGGATGATGAGAGAAGGTCAGGGCTTGTTAACGTCACCGTGAGGAGCAGGATGTGCCACGGCCATATGCCTGATGCCCCCAGGGCCTGTGCCAGCCTCCCGGTCCCTCTCAGCTAGGTGATATTTTTAGACATGGACCTGAACTGGAGCCACCCGCATGACTACCCCGTACAACCTCAGGACTGCAAACTGTCTAGTGGCTCTGCTTTTGTGTCTGCTGACTTTGCGTTTGCATCCAGGTTTTGTAGCCTCCTGGATTTTTTTTTTTTTTTCCCCCTCCCCATGCCCTTTTCTCCCCCATGTCCCAGCTTGCTCCCCTTCATTTGATGCCAGTGCCCTCACCTGGGAGGTCATGTTAATCAGAGTGGTGGGACTGGGAGGTATTTGTGATGAGCTGCTCTGGCTCCATCGTTGGATGCCTGAAGTAGGCTCTGGGGTGCGGGTGGCTGAGCCATACTGCCTGCAGTCTCTTGCATAGCTGTTCCAGGCCATTGGGTCCTCACCCAGTTAGGCAGGTTTCTGTTACATAAATATGTTTACCATTCTCTATCTATCCCCGCTTTTCCCCTCCCTGATGCCCCATATATACTCACTTGTGCCCAGCTGTCTGTAACAGCCAGTTTAGCTAGCTGTCTGTCTGTTCATGCCCTTCCTTTACATTTGTTCATGTCTCCAGCCTCCTCAGAGGCTCTTTCTGAAGCAGACAGGCTTTTTTCCCCTCTTTAAATCTCCCCTTTCCTGAATTGCACTGGCTCTGGCAGACATTCTGCTATGTGCACTCTACGTCTACAGCTTCTTATCCCAAGGGGTAAACACCGTTTTACCCAGCAGAGCTTCTGGTCCCTGCAGCATCCTCCCCCCTGGAGCATGTCCTGCTGCGGGATGAGGCTCAGCAGCACCCAGGCTCAGGCTGTCTCGCTGGTGGGAAGCTGCAGTGGGTTTGTGCTGACTCCTTTCTGCTGCTGCTCCCTCCCTGCCAGCAGCCCACGGTTCCTCTGTGCCAGGGTGGGAAGTAGACATGTCCTTCCCCCTGAAGGATGCTCAGCGTGTCCTGCTTGGGGGGGAAGAGGAAACAGCCAGCCTGCGTTTTCAGGGTTAAGCCAACTTTTTGGCAGCTGAAGAGCTTTCTGGTGGAAAACGCAGCCCTGCTTTTCTTGGTGCGGCTTCTAGGCTGTCCTATTTATCCAAGCTGCAGTGAGCATCCCCCATGTGCCTGCAGCCACAGCCGGTGCCGGGAGCCAGCACACATCTCTGCAATGCTTGCCCGTGGCTAGCAGCCTGTTTAGGGTCACTGCATCCCACTGCCAGGTACAACGGACCTGCTGTGCTGATAGTTGGGCTCGGGATGGCTGGAAAAAAACCCTTGCAAAACATCCGTATAGGTTTTAGCAGCTGTGTTTGAGTCTCTTCATGAGGTTGGGGTCCCGAAATAGCTAAAACTCTTTCACTGGTCGTGATGCTCCTCCTCTAGCCCCTGGAAGAGGCCAGTTGCCTGGGATACGTTCAGTAGGAGAGGCAAATGCCCCTTGGAGGAAGGCACCCAGCAGAGGTCCAGCCTGTTTCGGCTTGGGCACGAGGATGCTGCGGGGAGATGACAGCTTTCTTATTTGGACAGGGATGTGTCTGGGTGGTTGCTGGGGCTTGGTGGCCTTGGTTGCTCTTTGAGGAGGTCAGTGGGTGTCTCCAAAAGGGGTCGCTTGTTCCTAAACTGAGGTGCTGCCCTGTTGTGACTGGTGGGGTGGACGGAAAGCCTTCGGGCTTCTTACTGCCATGACCTCTGTGTCGGGGAGTGGGGACAGGGCAGGGA
>NW_010247201.1:6582-13331 GCF_000690775.1 Eurypyga helias | reverse complement strand
CGGCAGAGAGGAGTCTGGGGGGTGGGGGGGGCGGGATGCTGGGGTGCCCAGCGCCGCGGAGCCAGCGCGGTTGGAGGCGTATGGAGGAGAGGAGAGGCGTGTGTTTCGGGGAGGGGGGAGGCAGCGTTTCACCCCGCAGCGTCCTTTGCATTTCACTCCCACCCTCTGGTACCTGGAAGCGCTATGGCCTTAGGAAACCCCTCTGGCAGGGCTCTGGTGCTCAGCGGGAAGGCAAGGAGGGCTCAGGGGAGAGGATGGGGTGGGAGAGGAGCTGAATGAGCCTGAAACGACTTCTCTGTGCCTCTGGAAAAAGCCAGCTACGGAGGGAGCGATGCAGTTAAGCACGTAGGTCCACGTCTCCTAGCCAAGGCACCCGGAGGAGACCCAGCTCCAGGAGAGATCCGTGTTAGAGCAGCACCGTTGTCCGTGCTTTTACGCAGTGTATCCATTCGCTTTGTTGATTATTGTTTTCTTTTCTTCTTTTTCCTTTCTCTTCTGTTTCTTTCCCCCTTTCTTCTCCAGCCTCGTTTCGTTTGTGTTTCAGTTTGGTTTCTTTCCCTCCTTTTCCTTTTGGAGTTGTTGACGTGCTGATGTGTTGCGGAGCTCGGCTCCTTGCGGGTGTTGATAACTGCTTTGTTTTTGATTAATCTCAGCTATCTGGGCAGTGTTGTCGAGACAAGCTTCTCCTCAGCTCAATAGGTAAGGGTGATCCATGTCCGAAAGGATGGTGTGGGTGCTGTGGAGGGTGGCCGGGAGCGGGGCATGAGAGGGGACATGGAAGGGGCTTTTCCAATACCATCTCTTCCTTTAAAGGGGAATAAGGTATCTGAAAACACTAGGAAACACCTCTGGATGCACAGTCTCTGTGGCTTTTGGGTTTCCCCTCCCAGCATCACGCTGCTGCTCCCCTGCCTTCGAGGAGGCGGCGGGGCTGGAGAGTTGCCTTATCTTCATCTCGGCGTTTGGGATGAGCCAAGCTGCCGTCTCCCTGTGACCGTCCGTCCTTCCTTGGAGGATGGTGATACGTGGCGTGCTCGGCCCTTGCAGGGCTTGCGTGGCATGGGGGTTGTGCGGTCTTAGGGAGATGAGTGGTGAGGTGGGGTTGTCCCGGCTGATCCAGACCAGGAGAAGCTCACGGCCAAGCCCTGGAGCCAGGTAAAACAGCTTCCTCTGGAGCCACCAGCTGCAGACAGCACACTCGGAGTGTGGCTCCAAAATCAGTCTCTGCTTCCAGTCCAGGAATGGAGAGTTTTGTTCCCATCAGTACCTGGATCTCTTTTCTTCTTCCCAAGTCTCCTCAATCATGAAAAATGGGAAAGGCTGTCTTTCAAGATGGACTGTGTGGCTGGAAGCAGTGTAACTATGGTTTCAGGCTGCCGGTGAGGTCTTTTATTGTTCCTGTCACAAATGTGGTCATATTGAAAGCTTTCCTTCTCTGCAATATTCCTTGGAGAAATCTCCAAGACTTCTTCTGACCCAGCTGCAATGAAACAGCCTGAAGCAGATCTTGACTCTCCCAAAAAACTGCTTCTTGGGCTGCCTTCGTGGGGCCAGTTTCCTAGATGGCCATGGGCATCCCTGGAACAGGGAAGGGATAATCGGGAAATGACTTTCAGACCTTAGAAGCAGGGAATGTCATTAAAACTGCTGAAGCCAGAGTAATAGTCATTCCTGACCCCAAGGATTGGGAAAGATGACCTGTTTGGCTTTCAGCAGAGAGATGGGATTGTAGGTGGGACCATTTCTGGCCATTCCCAAGCTTCCTTAGGATAGGTCTTATAAAAACTAAGGATTTTGCTGCCTTGGATGGGAAGAGTCAAAGTCCTGGCCAATGCTGTGCTAACAGCCTGGACTAGAAAAGAGCCCCCTGAGGGGGAGACAGGATGCCTGGAGAAATCAGGTAGATGTTTCCAGGAGAGGGGAGCTCCTCCAGCTGATGTGGAGAGCAGGAGAGGGGAGGAAGGAGTGTTGAGTCATGGCAATGGGAGCAGTATGTGTGCTCCGTGGAGGAGCCATCCTCTTGGCATGGCAAAACCCCTCCAGTCTGAGCCTTGCAGCCTCCAAAGCTCTGAAGCTTTTGGTGACCTCCTCCTGCCTTTTCCCTGCTGTATCCCAGAGACAGGTGTCCCATGAGGAGCAAAGCTCCCACCCAGCCTTAGTGAGACCTGGGCTGTGTCAGACTTTTCAGGAAATGGGGAATCCCTCAGTGAGGACGTAGGTGTTTATTCTTTTTCTGTGGTGCTTCCCTGCTCTGGGATCATTAGGGACATGAGTGAACATGGCTTTGGCACAGCAGAGGTGAGTCCAGGCTCACGTCTGAGTTCGGTGATCTTGTCTGGCTCCTGTCTTTGGTGATGGGTGCTGTGGGCTGATGGGATTTCAGGAGCAGGATCCCAGCACCCAGCAAAACATCTGCTGAGGAGCAACTGTGTGTCCTACTCCAAGATGCTGCCGGGGGTTGGAGTCGCAGGAGCGACTCCATTAAAAAGGAAAAGCCGTAAGAATAAATCTCACTTTAATAAGCCAGGAATCCTGTAAAGAGCCCAGCCAAGTAATTTCTTGACGATTTGGGGTCATAAAATTGCCAGTGCGTGCGGAGCACAGGGATTTCGTACCAGACCAGCCAGATTTCAGTACTGCAGTAATAAAAGCTGAGGGGAGGAGGGGGAGAAGCTGTTTGCGGGCTTGGCGGTGGCTGCAGTACGGTGGTTTCGCTGGGTGAAGGTCGGGTAGTTTTTACCGATGGGCAGGGATAAATAACACCGTTACTGGGTCGGCACGAGCGGTTTTCCCGTCTTCTCTTTGAATGCAGCGCGCAGTGATGCACCTCCTAACAGGGAAGAGGGAGCTGTTGCCTCCCTGCAGAGGGAAACCCAAAAACCACAGACAAGGCACCAAGCCCCCTCGGCACCGCAGCCTGTCCCAGGTGGCCATCCCGGCCCCCTCCCCTTGCCGGGACAGCGCTGCCGATGCCGGGAGCTGGGCGGCTTGGCCGTGGCATAGCGTTGAGTGACGAAGGGATGTCAGCGCCAGGCGTGCGGGAGGAGGAGGAGCACCCCTCGCTCCCTGCTTGAAAGCAAACAGGTTCCCCTTTAAAGACTGTCCATGTGCTGATCCTCTGCATGTGTTTCATGCCGCCTCCCGCTTGGAGAAGTTGTGAGTCTGCCTGTCTGAGTGCGTTTTTCTTTCCTTTCTTAATTATTATTATTTTTTTTCTTTTCAGTCTCTTTAATTTACTTATATTTTCTCACTCCTGTTTTTCATTTATCTTCCTCTCTCCCTGACCTTCCCTGTGACTGTATCCCTCCTCTCCAGTCCGGCCCCTTTTCCCTTGCCCTCTCTCCTCCCCGCTCCTCTCCCGTCAGCATGGTGAAGTCCATTGTGTAGGTGAGTTGTGGTGTTCACAGACCTGTAGAAGGGACCCCCTTCTCCGGTGTGCTCCCCACTGTGACCAGCCCGTTCCTCCCTTCTTGCGGGGCCTTGGCAGCGGCAGCAGCTCTGGGACCAGGTGCCGTCACCGCTGTGTTTCTCTAGTACTTCTCGCGCCGAAGGATCTCGAACCGTGTGCGATGGCATCCCAGGACGGAGCAGAGGGGGAGTTCCAACTTGCAGGACATGTCATGGGATGACACAGGACTTGAGCTCAAAAGGGATCCTTGCAAGGGCAAATTGAGCTCCATCTGGGTAGGATGGCGTGTTGAAGGACACGGTGTCGGAGACACATTGGGCTTTGGTCCAAGAGGGTGCTCTAACTGGTCCAAGTGGATGCTCTAACACGTTCAAACTATTCCTGGATGTCATTGCCGTGACTCAAGGGGAGGAGGAGACAGGGAATGTGTGCTGAGACCTCCGTGAGGTGAAATACATGTATTGTGCCCTTGAATCTCCTGATACCTTCCTTTTACATGGATCCCCCTTTTGGGTGGAAAATGATGCTTTCAATGGGTCTTTGCTTCCTATGTGGAAGGACACTTGAAGAGAAGCTGAGGTGTGTGCTGGATTGGATAGCTCTTCTCCCCTAGCTACCTCCTCCTGCCCTGGGGCTCCCCCAGGACCCTCAGTGCCTTTGTGCCCTCTCCAGTACCTCTGGCCATGCAGTTCAGACCCTTGCTCATGCAGAAGCGTTGTCCTTTGAAGCCTCAAGCTGCCACACTGGCTGTGCGTGGTGCCTCGCGGAAGGCTCGTGTCAGGAACTCACGTCTGCTTCTTGAAACTCCTCTGCTTGGCTCCACACTGAAGTCACTTGGAGAAGTTCACCCGCCTCCCTGAACCTCTTGTCTGTTGGTGTTCAATACTCTCTCTCATGCACGGGCTGCTGCCCAAAATGCTAACTCGGGGGGCATGAAGAGGCTTTGGCTAAGCTTGAAATGAAAATTAATTTGAAAGATTTGGAGCCCTTTGAAGAAATAAAGGGTGGGTAGCGCAGATAAAATTTGGCTGGTGAGTAGCATCGTTTCGTCCTCCGCCGTATCTCCTCCTTGCCAGAGGTCAGACAGTATTTATGGTGACACATGGGTTCAGCGCGCTCACTGTTTATATTTGGGTGTATAAATACAAGTCCAATTACGGAGAACTAGTGGAAATGAGCTTCAGGCAATTTCCTTGTAATCCCTTGCGTAAATCTGTCTAATTTTGTCAACATGCCACAGTAGCATCTTCTTAGAAGGAGAAAAAAGAATGGAAAGAGCAAGGGCCTTTTACAAGTCGAGCTTTAATAACATTAGCAAAGTTGTCTGGGCGGTGGAAGACAGATGCCGGTGGGCAGGACGGTGACAGGATTGCCAGGCTTGCTGGCACCCAGAGCTCGGTTCCAGTGAGCTCCGTGGGAGATGGACTGGCTTAGTCAAGGTTGCAATTAGCCAAGTGACTACATGACTGTAACTCTTGTGCAAATATTTGTGTTTGGTGAATGTAAAACGGAAAAAACCCGCTGTTGAGCATTCAAGCAGAACTTGCCGAAGACCCTTCGGGGGTCACTGTGGTCTTATTCCGAGCTGGTGTGGGGTGAGGCTCTGTGGGTAGTGCCCCAGCTGAGCTGGAGCCGCTGCTCACAGCATCTCTCACAAGAGGCCGCTTGCTCTGGGGAAGGAAGCGCTAAGCACAGCAACTGTACGGGCTTGTAAACGTCGTCTTTCCTACGGGGGAAGGCTCTCCCTTGGATCCAGCCGGCAGGCCTTCCAGCTTGTCTAATGAGGTGCTTCATCTTCGCCTGACGTGCTGCTCTGCTGGGAGCTGGAACAGAGGCTCTCCGGGAGCGTCCATGCCTTGATGTCTCTTTTGCGATGGGAAACGTGGAAAGGGACTTGCCTATTCCCCAGTCTTTGGGTTTCTGTTGCAAGCGCTGTGCCCCAGCTGCTTCATCAATTCACACTGCACTTCTCTTGGTGCTCTCCAGTGCTGGTGGCAGAACCGAGCAGCTCTCCGGTCACATGCACCTTGCAAACAACCCTTTCTGCTCCCCATGGGGAAAAATCCTTTGGGAACTCTCCACCAGTGCCACTTGGGACCTTGGATGTGAAGCACTGGATTAAATCTACGGGCTTTTCTCTCTGGAGCCTGGCTTTACTGCGATGGAGGGTGCTTTGTGGGTGCTTCCCCTGTCCTCTCCGGGTACCTTGTGCGCAGGTCGCTCTGTGGTGACTCAGGTTGATCCCTTGACCCAGACTTCTGTGGTGTTAGGTGTTGGTTCAGTGTGGAGGGATGTGGAAGTGGAGAGGGGGAAGAAATGGGAAAGCAGCAAGAGGGGGGGATGCTGTGTTATAGGTGGGAGCTGGACCAACCGCTCTCCTAAGGAGGTTTTTCTCTGCTGCCCTGCTCTCCACAGCAGTCATACTGTCCGATCCTTGGATGGGGAAAACAGGTACAGTGAAGGAAACGGGGCAAAAAACCCCTTTTTGCAAAGGGGAGACCACTTAACTTTGAGCTGGTTCCTGTAGAAGGGTTTCTCGGGGCTAAGACTGGGAAATTATCGCTTACTACTGCTGGCTTTCCTGCAGGAATCACCCCTTTGCAAATCCCCTCCGTGTCCCTCACAATAAAACCTTGTTAGTGTTTTCGTTTCCACATCCTGTCCCGCAGGGCAGGAAAACCCAGCTCCTTGGTGCTAAGGAGTAGACGCTCCCGTGCTGTTGCGTTTCTGTTGTCACCTACAGCAGGGACCTGGGACACAGGTACCGCTCCCGGCTGTGTTGGCGTGTGCCCTTCGTGTCCCTGTCTGTCGTGTAGCCCCTGTTTTGTTTTAGTCGTGGGAGCAGGGGCTGGGCAGAATCTTGCCTCCCTGCTGTTTGTGGCACCGGTGTTGTCCACCCTGGGTAGCTCACGGTGCCCGTCTCGGTGCTGCTTCTGCCTGTCTCTTCCTCTCTCTCTCCATCCCAAGGGGTTTCCCACCACTTCCCAGAAATACCTTATCGGACATAGGATCTGCCCCATCCTTTTTTTTGTGTTTAGCAGTGCTGGCACGGCAGGCAGGTGAGCTGGGGTGCCGGCAGCTCTCTTGCGTTGGACGGGACCGGCTGAGTTCGCGGTGCTGCTCAGCAATGCGGAGGAGATGTAGGGGGACGGCGGGGACCCTCGCTTCCTCCCGCCCCGCGCTCCGGCACGCCTGGCTGGCCCTGCTCCCTTGGCCCCGGGTTTCTCACCTTTTCCTTTTCCATGGCACAGCTGGCTGGGGTCGACCGATCCCCCGCCGGGGACGTCCGGATGCCCAAGCGGGGCAGAGAGCCGCTGACGGCGTCCGTCTGCTTTTGCTT
>NW_010247201.1:5773-6555 GCF_000690775.1 Eurypyga helias | reverse complement strand
TGAGAGGCTCGAAGCTCTGAAATACCAGCGGATAAAGAAGCCCAAAAAGTCATCCAAGGGCTCCTCGAAATCCAGAAAACTATCCAGTGAGTGTGAGGAACCCCTGGTCCCCAAGAGCATCCCCTCTGTCCCACCATGAGTTTGGGCAGGTCCCTCCAGTGCTGGTGGGGGGTCTCCAAGCCCACACCCGGATGCTGCCCTCACCCCCAGCCCCCCAAAGGAATGACTCCTTGGGCTGCTCACCCACAGGCTCTGCCTCCCCTGCTCCTCCCCTGCCTCCAGACCAAAGTTCCCCTTCCATGTGTCTCCCATCTTTAATGATTTCTTCCACGTTTGATTTTTGAGCGTTAATTTATTTGCCCTGATCCTCCCTCCTTGCCGGGCAGCTGGGCTGGGGGCCAGGCTTGCTGTAACCTCCCTCTTACGGCGTGCTTTGCCGATAGCTCCGGTGCCATCCGCCTTCTCTCCCCTCTCTGCAGATGGCTCTGCCTCCCAGGTTCAGCACCTTCCCAGCTCTCAGGTACTGTCGCCTGACGAAGCTGTCTGCCTCCGCAAGAAGAAGAGACACCCTCGTCAGGACCCCTTCGCCCGTCTCTCGGCGCTGAAGGACGACCCCTGCCACCGGCCGCTCCCCGAGGACCAGCCAGCCATTCTCAACAGCGTGGACCACGACGACACCAGCGGGCACGCCACCTTGCTTTAGCCTAGCGCCGGCTGGAGAAGGTTAAACATGAAGTTGGGGGGTGGGAGAGCCGAGATCGCGGAGATGGAGGTGACGGGAG
>NW_010247201.1:0-5720 GCF_000690775.1 Eurypyga helias | reverse complement strand
GGGGAGCCCTGGGGCAGGGTGGGGGGATGGGGAGGATTCCTGGGGCTGGGGACCTCCGTGGATCTGCTTCTCTCCCTCCACCCTGGATGGCTTTGGTGGGGTGGGAAGGGGAGAGGCGTTGCACCTCGGTTTTGGAAAAGATCTCTAGGCTTAAAAGGCATGGTCGGAGCTTCTGACGTCTGGTTCTGCGGCGTGCGTTTAGGGAGAAAGTGTGGAACTGAGCAGCTGGCCCTCAATCGCCGGAAGAAATTAAATGACACAGGGTGTAATTAATTGACAAGAAACTAACAACCCAGACGGGAACTGGTAATCCCACGAATCTGATTATGATAAAAACACGAGCAAATAATCCCAGGAAAGCTGTAATTGTGAAAAATCTCCCTGCCTCCCCCTTCCCAGCCTCCTTTTCTGTGAAGATAACAGCAACAAAACCATCCGTGACATCTTTCCTTCCCTGTCTCTGAAAGGGAAAACCAGAAAGACCCCCCTCCCAGCCTTTGGAATCGGTCCGAGTTGTGACAAATCACCCGTTGTCTGTGCGAATGCGTTTGAACCTTGTCAGTGCGTACTCAGCGCCGCGCGAGCACGCAGGTACGGGACTGTGTTCATCCAGGGGTGTTTATCCCTCAAATGATGGTGCATGTCAGCTTTGAGGGTGGTTTGGATTAATTTTTTCCGACGCTCCTGATGGCGCCGGCAAATGTTCTCGGCGCCGCGTAGTAATGTGATTTCTTACTACGGTAACGTTTGTTATCTCTATCCGTAACCGCAAAACGGGGAGACGCCGCCGCGGGCGTGCAAGCGAAGGGCGTTTGGCTGCGTGGGTCCCAAAAGCCTCTGTCGGCAGATGCTAAGCCCGGGCGAGAGCGGCTGGAAAATCCCCCCGGCTCTGCGGATGGATATGGATGGATTCTCGGAGCGACCGCGCAAAGCTAAGCCCGGCGTTTCGCGTCGGCTTTAAAACGCGTTGCTGCTGGTTTCACTGTTTTCCCCTTCTTTCTCCTGCTCCAGCCCGGCTGTGACACCCACCGGGGTTGTGTCCCTCCCTTTGCCCCCGGCCGAGGAGACCCGCTGTTCCCCTCTCGATAATGCTGTTCTAACTCTTCACCAGAATGTATTTCCTCTTCAAAATACTTAGGGTAGGTTTGGCAGCTGGTGGTTTTCTGGATTGCATAGGCCTTCTATTTTTTTTCTCTAAGCAGGGAAGGTGTAGCCCCGCTCCATGAACAGCCGGGCTCGCTTTCCTGCTCTGCCTCCACTCTCTGACTGCGTGGCCTTGGGCAAGTCACTCAACCTCTCTGTGCCTCAGTTCTCCCGTCTGTAAAATGGGGATAAGTCGTATTGGAGCACTTGGTCGCCTACAGACTACGTAAATGCTGAGTGCTAATACCAAGTGATCCCTACCTTTAAAATATTTAGAGATATTTTGTTTGTTTGAAGTGGTAAAATGAACCGCTGCATCCAGGTTTGCATGCCTCTTCCTCTGCAGTGAAGTGCTAAACCCTCCAGCCTGCCTGGGAATAAAATACTGAGTGTTTCTTGTGGATATTCTTGCTTTGAGTGGATTCAGGCTGTAGAAGCATCAGGAGAATTGAAGAGCCTGCAGGCATGGTTTTTTTGCCCCAGGCTCTCCATTTGCATATGAAACCTTTGTTTATTCCCAGGTAGGATTGCCAAGAGATTCTCCAAGCTCTCGCCTTGAATTCTACTTTGCCTTGGTTGTTGCTCTCGCTGCTGGTCGAACCTCGAAGGGCTTAGATGTTTGGAGAAAGACGTGCGCTCTGCTCCCGGGCGCGTGGGATACAGCCCTCCGACCACGCCACGCTCCCCGTGAGGTTTTAGGTCGGAGCCTGTTTTATCGCTCTGCCTAGAAATAATCTGATTTTTTTAGGGGTTATGCTTCCTCTTCCGGAAACCTGCGACTGCAAAAAGCAGAGCACCCTGTCTTTCCCAACCTCGAAGCCCTGACTTGGGTTTGAACCACTTGACAATGAATCCTCTAAATCGATAACGAGATACTTCCAAGCTTTAACGACGTTGTGTGGGTGGTTTTCAAACCGTAAGCAGGTTTGCCTTGGGAAGGGAGGGAAGGTCCCTCTCTTTCCAGCCTGCACCAGGGCTTTTTATTGAGTATGTGACGAGTGACCTGACGTAACACCCTCAACTACCAGAGTGAGAATTCAACTTTGCTAACGGTACGACTGCGGATTTCTTTTATTTGAGTGTGTTTTAGGGATTTCCCTAGAATCCGCTCGGATCTGAATTGAGTTTAATGCCATTTGCCCGCTCGGCAGCGGGGGAAAATAACTCTGCCTGGCTAACTTCAGCGGCACGGTACGGTGAGCCGGCGCGGTGTGGTGAGCCAGCGGCGGCAAGCCGGGCTGCTCCCGATGGACAGGTGACAACCGGGGCTGGGGGATGCCCTGGTTTTGGGGGGAGGTGTGGAGGCTTTGTGCTGTCCGTGCCGCGGCTGACTTGCTCTTCCTTTCACTCTCGTTGCCTCAACCTCTCTAACAGAAGGTTGTTTTTTTCATCTGAGTGCTTTCCAAACTATTTATGATGCCCGTTCGTATGGGCAAGGCCGTGTCTTCAGGCTCTTGAGGTTGCTACCTCTGGACTGTGCCCCCGTCCCGTCTCAAGGAGCTCTAGAGGAGGACTCGGAGTGCAGGGAAGGTTGGCGGAGCGCGCCGGCTTGCTGGGTCAGTCTTTTGAGAGTTGTTTTCCTTTTGCAGGTGTTTTGAGCCGCTGGGCCCCCCCCTGCTTTTCATGGTCTTCAACCTTTAGAGGCTGGAGCTGCAGCCCTCTCTCTTTCAGCCGTGTACCTGCCACACTGCTGGAGTGGGAAATCCCGCCCGGGCGCCTCGTGGAAGCAGCTCTTCCCTAAAACCATCCTTAACTCCTTTTCCCGCTAGACCGAGTTACCTTCCAATCAACTCGGGCCGTGCTTTGGCGGACGGGCTCGCCTCTTGCTTTGGCAACCTCCTCGCTTCTTCCCAACCCTCTGGTTTCCATGCCCTTCAGGGGGTCGCTCCTCTCTCCTCCCGTGGACCTGGGACATCGAAGCCGTGTCAGACGATGCCAAACGCTTCCCCCCATTTCATCCCCGTTTGAACTCCGTTTCGCTTTGGTGGTTTGCAAACACAGCTACTGCTGCTGCTTCATTACTTTTTTTTTTTTTCCTTTTCCTTTCATGCTGCAAAATATATCTTGATTTTTATCTTCCTGGGCCAAACTCTCTTATTTTGTAAGCTTGTCTGAGGTAGGCGGCTCTTGCTTTATCAGGAAGCGCACGATTCCTCCTGGCATGGTGCAAACACGATGCGTTTCATTAGGTCCCTTGGAGAAAGCCCTGGGACACAAGGGAAAATAACGCCTCTTAATCCCAAGAATACTTGTCCCTGGGCTTCACCAAGGTGTCAGTGCAGTGAGCACCAGCCCAGCTTTGGGTGGTCCTTGCTGGCGCAGGATTCAGCCGCCCTGAGCCGGGGGAGGTAACGCGGAGAGGTAGGTACGGAGGCGTCGCCGAGATCCCTCGGAAGGATGGTCGTGGGGTGCAGCCCCTTGCACCCTCTCCATAAAACCCGTGCCGTCCCGTTGCAGGCAGGCGGTGAGGCTTTGCCTGGTTTTCCAGCAGGAGTTGCAGTGCAAACCCATTGAAGTTTGGCTTTGGAATGTTAATGGGAGTGAAAATGCAAGTTTGTGAGTGGGGGGAGAGGGAGTGTTCAGGGCTTGCTTGTGGGGCTCCTGTTAACTGCATCCACAGGCACTCAGAGCCGTGGGTTTGTAGGATGGGGGAGAGTCGGCGGGTCCCAGGGGCCCGCTGTAGTGTGGTCCTGGGCTGGAGCCCTTGGTGGGAAGCTCCGGCATCCGCAGTGGGACGGCTTGTGGTCTCGCTGGGTGTGTGCGTAGGTTCCCCAGGGCACGGCGGTCCCCGTGAGCTGCTGGGGTGATGGGGAGTGTCCGTGCGAGCAGGGGATGGTTCTCCCCGGGTAGGATGCTCGCTGCTGCTGCGTGTCGGTCGCTTGTGACCCAGAGGCTGGCTTTTGGTTGCTGGTGTTTGTCACCTCGTCACCTGGGTCAGTGCACCCCGCTTTGGGGGAAGCCTGGAGGTGATGGTGTTTGGATAGATGAATATAAAGGGAATAACAACTTCCTCTGGGATGTTAAGGGCTCGGGGCTTGTGCTCGCAGCCCAGGCATGGTTTGGGCAGGGCTTAGTCATGTCTCGTGGCATCCGGGCATGACACACGCGTCTGAGGCTTATTGCTGCTCGTGTCCTGCAGTTTCCACTGGGACAAAATCCACCTGGCACTTTGGTTTCTCCTCCTGCTTCAGGCAGGGATGTAGATTTGGGATTTCTCTCAAGTCTGGGATTGGTTTCAGCTGTAGTTCTTGGCTTGGGGGGTATTTGTTTGTGAGGCTGGACCAGCTGCCTTCAGGGCTTGCCACGTGTCCCGCGTGGGCTTGGTGCAGCCCCGGGCTGGCGGAGCCAGTGCTTTTTGGGAAAGGAAATCTTTTCAAGGAACCGGAGTAAAACGCACTGTATATACAAGATATAAATACATAGCGACGCGTAGGACAAAGGTAGATAGGTACGCGGTAGATTTGCATGTCGGGGGTATGTTTGTCTCTAGGGGAGAGTGTTTAGGTGAAGGGGGGGAGGACTGGGATGGGAAAAGCCAGGCAGGGGCTGGGAAGAGCTGGAGCCCAGGGAAAATGTGGGAATGGACAGGCAGAGCTGCCCCATGGCAGGTGTGACCTGCTGCACACAACCAGATCACCTTTTTTTTGGGTTGTTTTTATCCCCCAATTTGGTTTTTTTTGCTTTGTTCATTGTATGTGACTCAGCCCGGGCTGTGATACTGCGAAGCGGTGGTGCCAGGTCCTCTCCTCCGCCTGTCCGACGCCCCCGGGGCATGACATGGGAGAGAGACGTCACATTGCCTCATTTCTGGTGCAGTCCTTTTAAGAAAGAGCATCACCACGCAGAAATCCTTCTCTGAAGTCCCTCTAGATGCTGCTCTCCGGTTACTTATGTGAAAGCGTTTTGCTTTGCATCTGCTCTTCCCAGAAAAGCATGAGTCAGAAGGGATGAGAGGGATACGGCTAAATTCGTCCCTTGGGTCGAGGAGCGCGGCGCCGGCCGTGCCAGCCGGTCGCAGTGGTGGCAGGACAAGATGTTCTGCACAGTATCTTTTATTTATTTTAAACCTCATTAGCAGGACTTTTAGAGTGTGAAGCATAGAGGGGATTAGTTCATCCGTGATGCTCCGTACTGACAGCGTCCAATGGCTCCGGATGTGGGGGTGGCTGAATTCGGGCTGGATGCTGCTCTCTGGGAGCCCATCACCGTGCTGCCTGGGCACGAGGTAACCCTTGATGAAAAGATGGGAGCCTGTTCCCCTCCCTGGGTGCTGTGTTTCCCCATTTTCCCTGTTTTTAGGCGCTTTGGCCCAGCAGGTTTGTGCCGTCCAAGCTGTGTTCCTCACCGTTCGCGTGGCAGCAGGCGTCTTGCCCGGCGCTGCCGGGTGACCTCAGGACATATCCCAATGAGCATCCCCGATCCCCAGGGCTCCGGTTGTCTTTTGATACGTGCATGGATGGGCGAAGGACCGTACCGAGGGAGGGGGTGGGTGAGAAAAACGGGGGGCAGACGGTCCAGGCGGAGGGGGGCTGGGGTGTGGAAAGCATGCGCTGTAGTGGTAGCTAAGGATTTTTATA
>NW_010247200.1:0-692 GCF_000690775.1 Eurypyga helias | reverse complement strand
GGGCGGGGCCTGACGGGGCGTGTGCGGGGACACGCGTGGGCGTGTGTACATGCGTGTGCATGCGTGTACGTGCATGTGCGTGTGTGTGCAGGCGTGTGCCTGCCTGTGCATGCGTATCCATGCGTGTGCATGCATGTACGTGCATGTGCGTGTGTGTGCCTGCGTGTGCATGTGTGTGCCTGTCTGTGCATGCCTGTGCATGCGTGTCCATGTGTGTCCATGCGTGTGCATGCATGTGCATGTGCGTGCCTGTCTGTGCATGCGTGTGCCTGCCTGTCCATGCATGTGCCTGTGCATGCGTGTACATGCGTGTGCGTGCGTGTGCCTGTGTGCATGTAAATGCGTGTGCCTTGCCTGTGTGCATGTACATGCGTGTGCCTGCCTGTGCATGCACGTGCGTGTGTGTGCAAGCATGTGCAGGCGTGTGCATGCATGTGTGTGTGTCCTTGCATGTGCGTGCGTGTGCATGCATGTGCATGTGCGTGCCTGTCTGTGCATGCGTGTGCCTGCCTGTCCATGCATGTGCCTGTGCATGCGTGTACATGCGTGTGCCTGCGTGCGTGAGCGCGCACACGCGTGTGCTGCTGTCTGTGCACACGCGTGTGGGTGCCCGTGTGAGGGGGCGCACGCGTGTCTGCCTGTGTGTTGGGGGGGGCGTGTGCTCACGGGGGGTGCTGGGAGGGGTGCACACC
>NW_010247199.1:0-2440 GCF_000690775.1 Eurypyga helias | reverse complement strand
ATGCTCACCACTATACCACCAACGCACCTGTAGCAGGTGTTGTTTCAGCCCTGAGCACCAGATGCACAATCTCACGAGTCAAGATAAACTCCAGGACATGGCTTAGCTGAAAAGTTGTGGGCAAATCAGGCTTGATTTGGGGAAAAAAAATCTTTTTTTTTTGGCAATTAAAAGAGACCCATGTACTCATAAACAAAAGACAACATGAAACATCACTTTTCCTTTCCCCTGTCCCAGACTCAATTTTACTGGTTCACACTGGACTCCTGTACCTGTCAAAGAGGGGTGCATCTTCACTGGGCTCTTTCCCACTCTTCTTCATTCCTCCTCTCTCTGCGCAGTGCTTTCTGCCCTTTCTGGAATATGTTTTCACAAAGGGGCCACAAACTCTGATGACTGCTCAGCTGTATCCTGCGGCAGTTCCACTGCGGCGCTGGAACTGGCTGTCCCCCCCACACAGCAGCCCCTTCTCTCTGCCATGGAGAGAGAAGATCTCACACATTCCCAGATCATGTTCTCAGATCTCCCTCTGATGGGCTGTTCACTTCCTTTGGGCCAAGAAGGATATAAATCGCAGGTTACGGTGAGCGGGAGCACCGCATCGCGGGTTACAACGTGCCGGAAGATGGAAGGGAGCGCCCGCGGCTGTTGCAAGGTAAAAAGCAATTAGCAGAGGATGGTTTCGATCCATCGACCTCTGGGTTATGGGCCCAGCACGCTTCCGCTGCGCCACTCTGCTCCCCCCAGCACCTCTACAGGGACATGCCACAGCCCGGCCTGATGCTCCTTGCCACTGTCAGCACTCGTACATCCTTCCCTTCCTCTATCCTGTGCCCTCACTTAGGCTGGAGAAACGTCTCATTGAAGCCTCCGTTGCAGTGACCCTGGTGCTGGAAGTTCAATCGTCTTGCTTTGCCCTTCTCCCAACATATCCAGCCCATAAGCTTGGATAGGGGCTTTCTCTTTGAGCACCTGTGCTGGCTCTGCAGGCGATGAAGGAAATCCAGAGCAAGAGGGCAGCTTTGCCATGCCTGAGGCCAGGGCATCGTGTTCACATCAGGGTGGCTCATGTTTGCCTGGAGTGCAGGGTTTTTCCCAACGCTTCCACATCACGCTGACACCTAGGTACTCTGGCAGTCCCTTTGAAATCTGAAATGCATGGAATGGGCCACGCCATCCCTCACCCAGGAAAAAAAGCCTTGACCATTTGGCTCCCTACCCTGAGACTTGAATCAAAAACAGGCTGTTGGCCTCTGAGCTGAAAATGCAGAGCAAAACAGGTCAATTTGGGTGTTGGTCTCCGTCAGGGAAATTGGGGCATCTCTTTGATCACCATCCTACACCTTGATTTGCTTCTTTCCAACAGGTTCTCCACTTTCCAAGCTGAGCCCAGACCCTTGGTTAGAAGAAGCGTGAAACCTGGCCAAGTTATGAAGGGAAAGCTATGGAGATTCCTTGGAAAGATTACTTGAGGGAGACTTGCCTAACCCTTTGGTCTGCTCTTATTTGTTATGAATCGGCCTTAGTTCCTTGACCTCATAAGCAGAAAGAACAGGCTGTGAGAGAGCCTGATGAGCAATAAACAAAGTCTTTGTGGCCCTCACTCCTGCCTGCAAGGAGCCTTCTCCTGCCCACAATGGTCCTTCCTTGCCATCGAGCTTTTCTACATCTCTGGAGGTGTCAGCCTCTTCTACCACCATCACCTGTGAGCCTATGATGACCTGCTGGGACAGAGATGTCTCCCAGGGTTAGCCTGAGTCCCTCCACTGAGAGCACTTAGGAGATGACTTGATGTGATTCTCACCATGACTCAACGCCAAGCTCATTGTGAAGAAGGTGAGGTAACAAATGTGATACGTGTGATGGAAAGCAACTTAGAATCCCTACACTGCTAGCCTGACATCACCAAGCCAATTGGTCTTAGCAGGCCTGGACACAGCTTAATGATATTGATGATAGACAGCATGATGTGGGAGCAAAACATTTCAGATGAAAGAATAAAGAGCTTAATCACCAGCTGGCTATACAAGCACCAACTACTAGGTGTTCAGATGCTTCATGAGCAAGGAATGTTTGTGGCTCCTCAGGGCTCTGGGACACAGCATAAAAGCCTGTGCTACTCCAGGCTCTGCATCCTTCTCTCTTGCCTCCATTTCCTTGAGGAACGAGGTAAGCCGCAGTCTGCTCCATCTCTCTCTGTGAGCTTAACTGCTGTCACAGTGGCTACTCAGGTTAGGATTTGGGCTGCCTCAGCTTGGCCCTTCAATGGAAATGCTCAAGAGCTTGGATCTCTTTCCCATTGGATGGGTTTGAATGGGGAGAGCTGGGAAAACGGGGGTTGGGGGTGGGGGTTCAAGCAGAAGTGGATCAATAGGACTGAGTTGCAGGGAAGACCTCCTACCAGAATTTCTGCCATAGACAGATGATCTCTAACCAAACA
>NW_010247198.1:0-265 GCF_000690775.1 Eurypyga helias | reverse complement strand
TGGGTCATCTACCCGGCCATCAGCTACGAGGGCTTCAACCAGGAGGTGATTGTGCTGAGCAAGCTGAACGCCGCCGACCTCAGCACCCAGAAGGAGACCACGTGGCGGACGGGGCTGCGGAAGAACTTCTACGGGAACTGCTTTGTCATCTGCGGGGTCCTGTACGCCGTCGACAGCTACAACAAGCGGAACGCCAACATCTCCTACGCCTTCGACACGCACACCAACACGCAGATCATCCCCCGGCTGCTCTTCGAGAACCAGT